>NC_135655.1:39466467-39586467 GCF_964188315.1 Podarcis muralis
CACACACACACACACACACACACCCCAAACAAATACTTCTGTCACTCTAAGCTCTTAAGCTTCCATTCTTAATCACTTTGTAGCCTGGTGTCTCAATTGACCTGCTAATATATTATCACTATACTAGTAGAATCCTTGCTGTGTTGCTTCAGTTGACTGAGAGCCAATTCTCACTTTATAACCACTTTGTAAAAAGGTCACCAGAAATGCTGCTATATGACACCAGCTCTACACGACAGCTGTAATATATGAATAGAAATTTAAAATAAATTTGGGATATATTCGGGATTTTATTTCTGGCTTAAGATATGTTTTAGTCATACGTTCAAGTCTTTCTTCACAACCAAAGAAGCATCATTAAAAATAATTGAAATTCTAGTTTTTCTGTTCTGTTAGAAAATGCCAGAAACCCCAGAAGTGTAACTGATGGGGTGTATATTTTCCCACATGTTGTGGCTCACCACTTAAAAGAAGCACCGTGACTTGCTTCTTCCTACCAGAGCTCTTGACAGGGGTTCTAGTCCTGCGGATTGGATCTTGGATGTGAGTAACGCTATTGACAGGAAGGAAAGTGCTTAAACTGCTAGCAACCTGGTTTTAGCAGCTTCAGTTGTCAAATCCAGCACTGGGACCTCCGTGTCAGTGGATCTCTATGTTTAGGAAGGTCCAAGCCTCCTAGCCCAATGAAATTTTATGTTGTACACCATTTGTTGTTTTATGTAAAGCAATATATACCTGTGTATATATATTCTGTATATATATACAGAAATGGCACAAAGAAACAGCAGGCACGCTGATCAGTCGTGTCTTCTACTGATCAGTCTCCATATAAGTTGTACTTAATTCACCTAGGACTATATGACTTCAGAATGTAGTCATGAAGATGATCCTCTATGTCAGCACTTTCTTCCTGTTGGTGGAAAGTTAGAATGTCAGGGAGCCATTGCAGTTTTCTATGTACAACCACATCTTTGCTGTGGGAAAATTTTCAAATATGCACTCTCTGCTTGCCTTCTGAAGTGCTAGTCTTTCTCCCCTTTATCTGTTCCTTTTGCTTTGTATTTTCTTGCAACCTCCATTAACTTTAAATTTAATAATTATATACTGCCATTATTAATGGTGAAAACTCCTTGGCTGGATATTTTTTCTCATATAGTGCCAGTTTCATAGTTTTCCCTGATCTAGGATGGTTTTCAGGGAAGCTCAAGGAGTTGGCTATAGCACAAAAGCCATATTACCAAGAGAATATTAATTCATTTTAAGTTGGTGCTACTGGTCATCTATCCACAACAAAATATGTACGCTGAGAAGATGCTATAATTACTTTTTTCATTAGATAAGCTTATTTTAATTGCTAGTTCACATGCAACAAACATGCATAATGATAATTATCAGGCTGATAATGAAGTTCATTTGGAAGGTTTTTTGCACAGGTGATCTGATTGCTTCCAGATAGCCATCTTGTCATCTGTTATTCAATGCTTGTAAACTACACCGTGTCGGAGGTGCGTATTAGACATATAGTGGCTGCATTTTAAAAGCCTTTTAAAATGCCTCTGAAAACTTGATATGTGTACCCAAATTTTCCTGAACTGTGTGACTCTTTTTGACAGGGATTGCACAGGAAATGACAATGCACTATTCAATAATAATAATAATAATAATAATAATAATAATAATAATAGAATATTTACATTTTTACATTTTGGGCATATATTATAGCCACCATGAAAACACAACCCCATGCCAAATTCTACTCATCTCCGCTGAAATGCTAAGCAAAGCTTTTGCCATGGATAACTGCTCTCATCTGGTAATTCTTCATGTCCTTGATTGTGGCTGCCATGATTGTGGCATGGGGAGTCTCATTGCAATGATGTTTGTCCATGCGGTAATGATGTTATGACAAATGGAAGGGAAGATCTCTCTGCAGGGATGCAATTTGGGGCAGCATTCCATATGCTCTGACTCTCTCATTAAAAGTGGTGAAAAGCTTGGCCCACTCCCATCCCACACATGTAACCTGTGTCCCATAACAATCTTCCAGTTCAGCTGAGAGAATCCACTTCATGGTAATTTTTGCCCAATATGCTATGAGAGCAAGAAGTGCCATTCTCCTACAACTGGTCAATTCACAATATAACAGTTCTCATCCGTACTTTGATCATTTGAGGCCCAGGTGGGTTTAGTGGCAGATAGTGCCTCATCAACCGTTTCCCCCAAGCCTGCGTAGAGTTCGGCATATTGGGTCAGGATGCAGCCAGCATTCCACACATCAGCATTGGTGACCACATGCTTGAGGTGGTAGATGATTTTGTCTACATTGGTTCCACCTTAACCAGCAGCTTCTCCATCGACCCTGAGCTGGACAAATGTATTGGCAAGGCAGCTACGACAATGGCTCACCTCTCCAAAACACTGACCTCTTCACACAGGAATTTGTGGGAGGTTCAGTGAATTGATATTGTATTGGGCCGCTGCCGCTGGATTTGCTTGTTTTGCAGTATTTTGTAGAGTATCTGTTGAGCAGATGCTTTTGTTATGTAAACCACACTGGGATTTTTGTATGGAGAATGGTATATAAATTAAAGAAAATAAAGAAATAAAGAAATTCCTTCCCATGGCAATTAAGCTAAACCAGAGCTCTAATAGTCCCCCCCCCCCCAAAATTGTCTGCCTTTTGGTGGTCAGAATTATGCTGGTAAGGGGGCGGGAAGGAAAATATTTCTTTTGTACTGATTTGCTTTGGCTATTTTTACATGAACATGTGGATTAAATGTAAAATATAGAATCCTAGGAAAAAATTATAGAAATACTAATCCTAAAACAGATTAGCCTGTCTGGATTCAGTTTAATTATTGTTTAGCATCCTAATTAAGTTAATGGCAATAAATATATTTTAAGCATTTGCAGTATTTATTTGGAAATAGAAACATGTAATGTAGTTTATGCTCAGCATAAGAAAATGGATTGATGTTTAATGGATGGCTTCAGTTTATTAAATATAGCTGCTGTGGTTTTCCATAAGTATTATTTATTTATTTATTTATTTATTTATTTATTTATTTATTTATTTATTTATTTATTAAATTTGTATACCACCTTTCATCCAAAGATCACAGGACAAGTCACAACATAAAAGGATAACACAAAATACATAATAAAACAAAAGAAAACCGATAACTCCCATCCACAAATACATCTACAGTGGATCCTCTAGTTACGTACCGCTCTGGATACGTAACGTCCGGGTTACGAACGTGGCAAACCCGGAAGTGTACATTTCTGGGTTTCGCCGTGCGCGCATTCGCAGAAGCGCTCGATCGTGCCGTGCGTTGAAGCGGCGCCTCTGCCTACGGACTTTTCAGGTTGCGATGGACCCCCCAGAACAAATTTACCATAATTCGTATCTGGAGGATTCACTGTAAATGCCCATGGAAATGTTAATCAGCCAAAGGCCTGGTTATAGAGAAACCTTTTCACCTGGCAACCAAAGGTATGTAATGAGGGCGCCAGGCAAGCCTCCCACAAACAGGAAGCCACCACAGAAAAGGCGCACTCTCATGTTGCCACTTTTTGGACCTCTCACAGAGGAGGCACATGGAGAAGGGCGTCGGATGATGATCATGGGTCCAAGTCAGTTCATAATTTCAAGAAAATAATTGAAACTCTCCCTGACCACAATTAAGTACTTAAGTGCCCTGAATGGGAAGCCTGGACTTTGAAAGTCATCTAATCTTCCTTGCTGTATTATATTGTATTGTTTTAATTAGTGTTTTTATAGTTGTTTTGATTTTGTGTGGAGTGCCCTGCCTGGGTGGATGGAGCAGCCAAGTAATTTCGTTGTCCCCGAGAGGGGGCAATGACAATAAAGATATTATTATTATTAAAGAAATTTTTAATAAGTTCCACCTTTTAAAATACTGTACCAAAATTATTACATTTTGTTTAAAAAGATATATGCTAGTTTATATTGGTATTATATAGGTGTTCATTTTATTTAGTTGGTCAATTGATATCCTGCCCTTCGTCAGATTAATGGGGGGGCGGTGTTCAACCTTCTGTATTCACTGTAATGCCTGACATTTTAAGGTAACATTTATTTAATAAATGCTGTAATCAGTCTCCCTTGTGCCTTGGCAAAACAGTGGCATGAACAGAGAAACAATTTTCTGTATTTTAATTCTGTATTACTTTTTGTTTGTTCTACCCTTTTCAAAGGCAGGGGTGCATTTTCCAATAAAAAGCCTTCTCCAAAGATAAGTGAAAGTACACTGTGGGATTTGAAAAGCAAATTCTGGTGTCTGTGTTGAAATTTCGCTTTAGGTACATGTCGTATTCTAGGAAGGTGAATATGAGGAATAGGTACTGATCTCACCACATGTCTGCATATGATCAGTATGTGGACATATGATAGATGGAGGGATGGAACAGCTACTGCAGCTTCTCCCTATTGATACAGATTGACTCCACAGGATTATAGTTTTATACTTTAGTATTTGAGTATTGGAGCTGAGGCTCCAATACTTTGGCCACCTCGTGAGAAGAGAAGACTCCCTGAAAAAGACCCTGATGTTGGGAAAGATTGAGGGCACAAGGAGAAGGGGACTGCAGAGGATGAGATGGTTGAACAGTGTTCTTGAAGCTACCAACATGAGTTTGACCAAACTGCAGGAGGCAGTGGAAGACAGGAGTGCCTGGCGTGCTCTGGTCCATGGGGTCACGAAGAGTCGGACACGAGTAAACGACTAAACAACAACAAATTTGAGGAAAGGACCTTCCTTGCCTCCATATGCAACTTTGCTGGGAGACCTCAAATACCTCAAATATTTAAAAGACCCTCTTGGGTGTTATGTTCAGTAAGTTGTGGAATTTCCTTTCCACAGAGGTGTACCTGGCACCACTGATACAGAAACTGAGGTTTCAGGGAATAAGGGGCATAGAAGATACACAGTTTTACTCAGAGCAGACCCACAGAAGTTAACCCATTGAAATTAACATTTCAATGAGTCTACTCTGAGTTAAACTTAATTTAACACCATTCATTTTATATGTAGAAAGGCAAGTACAGCATCGTAATGGTTGGTATCCATCTGTCTCGGGAGACACCTAGTTGCACTAGTGCTAGTGTTGATCTTTAAATCCTATGACAACTTGTTTCTTGTGGTGGTGGTTCATTTGTTACCATTTTCAATTTTAAGCCATTTTGAAATTTAAAGAAAAGCAGAATATAAACATTATAATTTAAATGCTTGTTTGTTTGTTTCCATCATCATCATCATTTTACTGTAATGTAATACCATTTTCCATGTTTAAAAGAGTTTTATAATTACTCACCTAGTTTCTGAATCATGGCAGTCAAGTGCACAATTGTGCACTGCTTACATTTTATTGAATTAGGTGAATTGTGCATACAAAACTGTGCAGGATTACATCAGTTTTGAAAACGGAATGCATTCAGATGTTATTTGTGTTTTCTTAGCATGTTTCACTCCCTCCACCCCCCACCCGACAGCTGGTTAGTGACATGTTTACAGCAACACTTACAGTATCATCTTCTTCCTCCACAGCTTCCAAAACTCTTATAAACAGTATGCTGCGGGACCCTTCTCAGATTCCAGATAGAATTCTAGCAAACCAGATCTATCAGGTATTCATCTCTTGGTGGCTGTGCCATTATCTGCCTGGCAATGTAAAGGATTTTAAACCTCATTTAATTACTGTCATCATAATCTATCACTGAGGTCAGGCAATGCATAAATGGCAATGCAATATTTGTGAAGAGAGCATTTCGCTTTTTAATGGGTTGTTTTTATAGAGAATAAAAAGCATGCAATTTTTGTTTTCCGTGACTAACTCTGAAAAGCTTTTGATGGCCCTTATGAAGAAAAGTAATTACTGTTTTTTAGGATTCTGTTTAACTGTAATAGTTCTGCAGTTGCCCATCACTGTACTACTTTTCTTATTTGTCTGCAGTGTACTGTGAATGACTATTGTTATGGACCGCTGGTGGACTGCATCAAACAGTATCCTTTCTCGTAAAAGTTTAGGTGCACAATTGATGAGCTTAGACTCTGTGGAGGAGACGTGTCTGGCTTTAACCTGACATAAAGTTCTGCTTCACAAAACACATATCATACTCCTCTCTTTTACATTCAATCAACTACAAGAGGGTCATTGCAGACCCTGTCTCTTACACTGTTTAACTAACATCAGATATGCCATATGAAAGTTGTCAGTGCAGTAGATATACATTTCCTGTGCTTAGATGGAATCCTGTTGCTGTTGGTCACATGAAATATGTAATCTTGTATCAAATTATTAGCTGTCATAACTTACATAGTACTGTAAAAATTGTTAACCTGCTTTGCATTTTCCATTGGACAAAGGGTATTTGAAAAAGTGACAATATCTGCATGTTCTTGCATCTGTCCAAAGTGGACAAATACAGTTCAAGATAGCTGATGAACAGAAAGCTTCCTAAAGCCTTATAATGGGAGCTCAGTGCTTCAGACTAGGACTCTGCATAGTACTTGAAAGATGATGGTGAACTGAGTTCTTCAATGAAGAGGAGACCTGTAACTCTGTTCAAGTCTATAAACTGAAAAAATTCTTACTGTTTGGAGCAAGGATAGGAAACTTGAGGCTCTGCAGATCTTGTTGGACTCAGTCAGCCCCAGTCAACATGGGCAGTGGTCAGGGATGATGGGAATTGTAGTCCAACAGCAACTGGAGGGCCATAGGTTCCCCCCCAGTCTAGGGGCTGTCCCTTTTTATATCACTTGTCCGCTGGATATTATCAGGAAATATTGAGTTTTAGGATGGTAAAAAAATTGTATGCCAACCCCAGGTGAGATCTCCGCCCAAGTTTTATTTGTATAATAATTTTTAAATTGGTACTACCTTTCCAAAAAGCTCAAAAAATCCAAATTGAAAATATAAACAGGTAATTTTCAAAGCATGGTAAAATCAAAGTGAATCAGCAGCAGCTGATGATTACTTCAGCAAACTCTATCTGGTTTCCTATATCAGGTGTACTCGGGATGGCTCTCCCCACAAAATGGCCTGGTTCACATATCATGATCAGCCAGTGGGTTGCGGTTTGTGGTTAGTGAGCTTAACCACAAGCCCCAGTTTGGACGACGAGCTAAGCCAAAGTTTGGCATAGCTCAGCATAGCAGAGAAGTGCAAAGCAGCTATGAGCTTCTATCCAGGAACCTGCACACCCACACAGTCCTGCTAAGCCATAGTGTAACATGCAGGTCTGTTCTCTAGGGCAACTGGGATATCTCCTCATTTGGGCAACTGGGCAGTATGCTGCTTCCTAAGAGAAGGGGTGCCTAATGAAGGCTCTGTGGGCACCATGCTGAGCCTTTTTCAGCTGCTACTCTTTGAAGGTTCCATGGTAGCCATAGGGAGACTTTCCCCCTCCTCCCTGATGCCTACTACATAACATCCAGGGCTAGGGAGCACCAGAGCTTTGGTCTCTGCCAATGCGACATCTCCACAACTGTGTGTGCAAATCAGTCCCACATAGCACTTAGTGGGGTGAAGTAGGTAATTAATTCTGCCCCACTCCATTGCTCTTCCCGCAAGCTACTGCTTTGCACATAGCTCTGGCATTAGATATTGGGGTTCTAGTTAAAAACAAAGTAGATCCTGTGACCTGAGGTCTACCTACTTGCATAAAACAAAAATAAAATACCTCAGAGAACTCTTTGAGAGCGGCAAAGCGCCTTCCATAGTGCCTTTGAGAGAGATTAATGAAGAACAGCACAGCTGCCTGTATGCCTGAAACCTCCCATCTACTGTTCTACATGGCTTGGTTATATGTAGGAACATTTAATTCAGTGTTGCAAAATATGCACCTGGGCCTGCTCACAAGTCACAAATTAAGTAATAGAATTCAGATCCCTATTCAATCATAAAGGTCAGTTACTGGGCTCACACCCAGTCCTGTTTTGAACAATTCCTCCACCTCACACAGCACTCCATCCCCAGATGTTTCAAAAGGTCCTCACAAGCCTCTGGAGAGGTTTTGCAGAGGTAGATGCTGGAGTAGATTATCAGGAAACTTTGCTTCCATTAACTTATTTTGGGAACCCCAGAGGAGGCAGTGAGATTCCTTCTTTGCTACAAAAATTGCTTTATCAGCATGGTACATTAGTGCAGGATTGTGCAGCCATTCTGAGCTACATCTTGTTCTAGCCCTGACCATTGCACAGGGTGAAAAAACAATGCTTTTGAGAAAACTCTAATACAGCAGCAGTTTATAGGATTAGTTAAATGATATTTGCTATATGGTATTTTATGCACATTGTAGATCGTCATAATTTCTGATCAGTTTTCACAGAACACCATGGTAATAGTTTTTGGTTTTTTAAAAATTGTCATCCATGGGACAGGTTGTGTAGGAAGGCATTATTTGTGAATATATGTTTTTGAATTTCTCTGCAATGCTGATCTCATTTACCTGAGACTAAGTCCAGTTGAATGGAATTCCAGTTGAATGGAATAGTACCGGTACTTTCTTCTGAACAGACATGGTTAGGGTTGCAACCCTACACCCAGGGAAGTGGGGTTAGGCTTGCAGCCTTAGTTGTTAATTTTAAGGCATACAAAGTAGCTTTAAATCAATTTAAAGTTAAGGTTTTAAAAGCATAATGTCTTCTAAGGATTGCATATTGATTTTAAATACAACTATCTAATTATATATGCATGGACTAAAGAATGAAGTCAACCTCTTTGTAAATGCCAGGAGGCTATTTTTCAGTAATAGTTTGGCTGCTTACGGGAAACTAGACTGCTGGATTGCATGAGTAGAAAATGGCTCGTGAGGTTATTTACAAGTTTTGCCCCATGATCAGTGCCATACATCAATAACAGGTATTACTGTAGGCCAAGTCTAAGTGTTTCTGCTTATGGTACATTATAAATTTTGTTCGTAGAATTTATCTTACATTTTTTGTGATCATTCATTTTCTTTCTTTGGCTCTGTCATTATATTAGAGTTTAATGCAGTACATGATTTCTATTGCAATGTTATATTTGTGTGATGCTGTTTCTTCTTATTCTTTTTGTATTCAAGCTGTTATTCCTTCTAGAAATTAGAGATTAATAAGAATGGGAAATCCATTTATAGTTAAAATGTTTTAAAAACATCTGTGAAGTTAATTCATCAGCTGATAGTTTATTCATAATTATAAATTGCTTTTTCTATAACGATATAACAAAGGTTGGTAGCAATGCAGAGATATATTCTATGATAACTTCCATAACGAAACAGATTTCAAATGAATGTATAGAAAGAAGAGGTGCATATTATTCGCTGAATTTCTCAGTGGCTTTCAATACAATGAAGCACAGTATCCTACTAGGCTGCCTCTTTGGTGTGGGAATGGAATGCATGGCATTATGGTGATTCCATTTCTACATAAAGATTGGGTAGAAAGGATGGCCCTGGGAGATATCTGTATGAGACTCCTGGGTGAGGTCATAAGGGGTTTGGGAGTTGGGCAGCCTCAGTAGGCAGTATTTCTCATTGGCATCTGAGACTATGCAGGTTCTAACTGTTCTCTGGTCACTGTCCATTTTGATGGGTTGGATGTGGGCTAATAAATCGAAACCAAATTGTGAGAGGACTGAACTTCTGTGACTAGTGGTTTCTGTGTTCAGGAATTAGATGGACAACCTGTTTTCACACTCTTAATCAAGGAGCAGGTTTGCAGTTGGGAGACACTCTTTGATTCGACTTACGCACTGGAAACTTAGGTGTCTGCAGTGGTACGGAGTGCCTTCTCTCAACTATTTCTGGTTTATTAGCTACAACGGTTCCTAGACAGCGATAGCCTGATCACAGTAATTTATGGTCTGGTTACCTCCCATTCAGATTATATCATTTGGAGTACTATTGAAGATTGTTTCTCAGGCAAAATGTGTCTGCTTGGCTTTTGAATGGAGCCACTAGCTGGCTTCTAAGTGGTTTACAACTATAAAAATCAACACATAATTAAAATATGCATTAACAATTCTATTGGGTGCTAATACTCCCATAATTAAAATGTGCAATAAAAGCAACTATTTAAAAGCATAACAAAACTGTTAAAACAAATAGCAGGAGCAAAGTAGAATCAGAAGTTCAGCTCAGGAAAATTATTAAACCCTGCTCTCATTTAAACTTAAATATTTATGTGTGATTTTAACTAATACAGACTTCTTATTTTGCCAAAGTTATTGTTACCTACCCTCAGAGCTTTGGATTAAGGTTAGGATATATTTTAAATAAATAATATATTGGCATTCTTTGTGTGGCCCACTAATGCTTCTTTCTCTTTCTACTTTGTGGATTAAAAATGGCTTGGGGGGGATTGGAATCATTCCACCAAGCTAGTCAGTATTCACTGCTGCATAACTGTATTCAGCATCATATAATTCTAAAACTGCATTTTATTTCAAACACTATGCCTTTCCTTCCTTGATGGAAAAAAAATCAGTGCAGTTGGACATGAGCATGAAGTCTTATTGCAAGAAATGCTTTTGGAGAAAAATATATCTTTTTTAGGTAAGATTTTATATTTTAATCTAGTACCTAAACATTCCACATCTCAGTAGCTTTTCCAAAAGAGGTCTCCATAGATATCCTGTATTAGATAGTAAAGAGAGGCTAAGAAATGATTGATGAGGTACATGTTATCTTTTATTGATTTAGACTTGAGCAGGAACTCAGTTACCTAATACCCCATACTGCACGGGCACAAGCTAGCAATTAATATTTTATAGAATAAGTAGCTGGGAAAAATGCTTTAATATCAGCTGCTGTATTACTTTTGGTGTCATGAGATATTAGCCATAATCTAGGTCTTAGGAGACACAGTAGGAAGCATAAGAAATATTAGCTGCATAATGCTTCATGTATTAAAAATAAAACAACCACCACCATACAGGAGGAATTCACTGGTTTCCTTAGAAGCATGTTTATTCCTTCATGTTTTTGAACAAGTATATTAAGCCTTCTTGCATTATCTCCAATCTAACAATGCAAAATGTTAACTTTTATAAGAATATTATTGCTGTTCATTGTAGAAATATCACTTTAATTTTTTGCTTTTAACACTTGCTTAATGCAGTTCTTATTACAGTGGTACCTCAGGTTACATACGCTTCAGGTTACATATGCTTCAGGTTACAGACTCCACTAACCCAGATATAGTGCTTCAGGTTAAGAACTTTGCTTCAGGATGAGAACAAAAATCGTGTTCCAGTGGCGTGGCGGCAGCGGGAGGCCCCATTAGCTAAAGTGGTGCTTCAGGTTAAGAACAGTTTCAGGTTAATAACGGACCTCCGGAACGAATTAAGTACTTAACCCGAGGTACCACTGTATTTAAATAATCGTTGGACTCCCCTAGAAAGCATGATCTCACTCTTTGGATTTTGTTGTGTTGATTGGAAAACACTCAATGCAAGAAAGTTGCTGTTTTTCACCTAGAAAGGCTTAGCCAAAAGTGAGATCCCCACCTACTACAGTAGTAATGTCATTTAAATAATAATAATTAAATAAATATTTTACATACTTTTTATATCTATTAAGATATTATTGATGGAGTTTACATCAATGCTCAATACATGTTATGATTTGAGCATACTAGTAGAACATAACAGAATACTATTTTCAAATACTAGAAAGCTGCTGTAGTGTGTCTTCCACTTTGAGAAACAATACTTGAAGAGTTTATTTCCTAAGCATTCTTCAAAAATTGGCATTCATAAATATCAAAAGCACTTTTCAGAATTAGGTGAATTCTGTTAGTCTATGATAGAATACTAGATGTACCACTTCAAACCTCAAGTAAAATATACAAATTTGAGAAAATGCCAGAGTCTCAGGCTTGAATATCCCATCCTTCTTCATTCATAAGGGTAAAAAGTTAAAGCTTCCATCTGCAGTTTGAAACAAGCAACAGTTTCCTGTTGCATTTAAATCTAGAAAAGTGTCATTTTATCCAATCACAGCAAATCATAACAAACCAGGGTCTCATGATTTCTCATATTTTGATTAACTATTGTTGCTAGTCAGCCTTGAATCATGGTTTGCTGTTGGCTTACTGATTTGTTAGGGAAAAGGTAATCCCAGATTCAGACACAACGCTAAGCTATCCCCTTCCTGGTTTGTTTTCCCAGAAAAGAAAAGAAGAAAAATGAGATTGATTAGCTTACATGTACCATCACACATGTATTGTTTATTAAGTGAAGAACCTTGGCTTTCTGCTGTGTATGAACACAGCTGATGGGAAACTTCAGTGTAGTGCAAACTGCAAAAAAAAGCTTTTAATTTCCATCCCCTTGCATATAAGTAAAGGGGAGGGTGAAGCACTGGCAGACTTTGGGCTCTCAAATTTCAGCAGCACTCTGTGCGATGCTAAAATTCAGCATGTCCCTCCTGTTTCTCATGCTCCATCTACACTCCCCTGCAGCACGGCACCCACTACCAATTGCACTAACCTAAATCCACCTCTGGGTGAAACTTGTGAACCTGAGGCTTGCCGCAGCTCATCCTCAAAGTGAAAAGTCACAATTTCCCATTATGTTTGAACTTGGACTTCGTGTCTGTCTATGTGCCACTGGAATGTGATGGCTCAATGCTAGATAGTTCAACATGGAAGCAAATTAAGAGGCTAGAATAACTTCTGTGTCCTATAATAACTTTTAAAGGATTTGATTTTATTCTCATTTCCACCCAACGTATAAATTGAGCAGAAAGTACAGCATGTCTTCATTGTGATAACACTAGCTATTTCTTAAAGTTACTTTCAGAGAGATCCAATCAACTAAAATATTTTATTTTGAATATTTTTCAGTAACAAAGTACTGTATGACAGGTTGAATTAATGATGTTTATAATGAAGACATAAAAATGCAGAGATGACAAAGAAGCATTTTTATATTCATGTATCAGGTTTGCTAAGAAGGTTCATTTAATCTGACACAGCATTGCACGCGTAAGAAGGATATGTATGAGTGCATTAGTAATTCTTGTACCTCCGTTCAAAAGAAAATTAATTATTCTGCTATCTGGTTAAAAGAATAATACTATTGTTTATAATATTTATTCTCTTTATAGCTGAAGATCAGTTACGTGCAAAAGGTTATGACAAAACACCAGATTTCATATTAGAGGTGCCAGTTGGTGAGTCCATGAGGTTTTTAAGCTTTGGTGGGTGAATCTGTTTATACTGAAAAGCTAACATTCTTAAAGGCATTATGGGAGACACAGGATAATCATAACACTCTGTTAGATATTCACAGTAATGAAACAATGCCTGTAATAATTACGGAGCGGGAGGGAGGGATAAAAAAACTTAGATCCCAGACTGACCTAACTGACATAAGTAAACCTGTTCTAGAAACATGTCATAGAAGCATCTGGATTTATTCAAATGTGTAAGCTGTTGACCTGAGACAAATATTTTAAAATCTGCTTTATCCTCAGTCATTGCAAAAGCTAAAATACTGTTCCTCCGTGAGACAAACTTTAACCATAATTTGTCAGACTTCGTGCCACTCCTAATGCCCCAGTTGTGAATGCAGGTTAGCTGCCATGGTGCAAATGATAGATTGCGTCATGGGAGGTAAAGAGGCGTCCTGCAAATGGTAATTAGGTCAAAGACATCCAGCTGTGCCCCACTTACTGAAAGTCCCAACACTGCTGCAGTGTGTGTGTTTGTGTGTTGCTACACAGTGGTCCATTTGACCAGCTGTTACAGATGAAAAATACACACAGAAAACTCTTGGCATATACAAGTTTAGCAGGTGTGCTAAGCACCTGCATTGGTCTTGCAACTGAATTAGAACTACATCATAGATTTGACATAGCACTTGACTTCTAGCCCTTGCTATGCCAGAATTGCACAAAAGAGCAATTCTAAAAATCATTTTAGAAAAATATAAGTGCCACTCAGTGCAAGGAAACCTGAGGTCCATTGTGGGCTTGCATGCATGTATTTGTTTACCTGTGCCCATGCACCTTTTTTAAAATCTCATCTTGCTTTTGAAATACAATTTTTTTTAGTATAAAAAGAATGAAAAATTACTACCCACCTCCAACCTCACAATATCTTATGATAGCAGTGTCTCACACCAAATGTAACTGACCTATAGAAAGGACACTATGAATTGAAAACAGAGGTGTTGTATGTACCCTTGTTAACCACGAAAATCCTTTAATAAAAACAACTATAAAAAGAGCAGTACCCCACCACACCAAAAAGTGTGCTGCTCCAAGCCAAGCAGGGATTCAGATTTGCGCTCATGGAAAGCTGCCACTTCCATCAGAAAGTTTTTCCTAATGTTTAGTCAGGATCTCCTTGAATCCATTGGTTCAGATCCAAACTTCTAGAGCAGCAGAAAAGAAGCTTGTTCCATCTTCCGTGTAACAGCCCTTCAGATATTTGAAGATAGTTATCATATCACCTCTGGCAACATCTGGAGGTGTGTAGGTTTCCCAGTCTTGTGGTACAACATGGTACCACAATATTGTGCCCATGTTTCTGCCTTTCCCACGCAAGCTTCACAGTCTCTGTATTTCCCCTAACGCTTCATTGGGGACATAATACCCAATTATTCTGCCCATAAATAATTGAACCCTTAAAGATGCAAGCACACTGTGAAAAGATTGAGTGACTCTGTTTTTCAGTACAGTTTAAAACCGAGGAAGCCTTGCATAACAATAAATTGTGTTAGATTATTCTTAAGATATATTCATTTACTGTGATTTTAAGAATTTGTAAGGGTTTGGGTTCATTTTAAAAATGTATTATTTCCCCCCCCCCTACTCCATTTAGCTGTAGAAGGTCATATCATTCATTGGATTGAAAGCAAAGCCTCTTTTGGAGATGAGTGTAGCCACCAAGCCTATCTACATGACCAGTTCTGGAGTTACTGGAACAGGTAGATTCTTTCTTTCTTTCTTTCTTTCTTTCTTTCTTTCTTTCTTTCTTTCTTTCTTTCTTGTTATTTAAACTGTAGGCCATATGTACATTATTGCTATTTGTCTGGAAGAAAAGAAAGAATGTTGACATGAAATGGATGTCCCCTCTGAGCAGCTCCTGCTTATGGGCCCCGGCATTTTTCATTGCATAAGCATAGTATGTTTGCTGTAGTATGAACGACTGAGATCCTGAGGCATCTTGGGACTGATCAAGCACTGGTGGGGGTTCTCAGTGTGGCAGCCTGTAGCACACAACACTAGAAAGCTCTACCACCTCAGCTTGGGTAAAGAAGTGCAAGAACATGTCCCTTACCTATGATCTGAATTTGGCCTCTTAATACTACACACACCCTTTTAATGTTTCAGGTAAAATCCATGGTGTCTTTGCCTTTGTGGAAAGCACTTCTGTTCTTGCAAGTCAGGTCACACAACTACTCACTTTTGTACCCTCCAAAATAGAATAGGATATATTGCAGAGAGCTGCAGTAGGTGGCAGGGATCCATAACTTGTAGTGGCCAAAGGCCTTTCCACTTGGTCAAAGTCACCATTGGATAAAGTCCGTCCTCTGAAGGTTCCTTTGTTCATCTTCAATGGCAGGCACTTATTATCAATGCTGTTTTTCTATTTAAAAAAAAAAGGTGCCATGAACTTTCCCTTATTCTCTTACAATGGCAATGGTGCCCACCTAAGAGGTGCCGATGAGTTCCAGTGATCCCCAGCTGGGAAAAAAGCCCTGCTTATCATTAAAATTAAACCTATTAAACTTCCCTTGAAAATTCGTTTCTGCAGGCATTCAAACACGTGCTCCCTCTCTCTTGCCAAGCCTGTGATCCCAAAGTAACTGCTACACTGAAACCTTTTGTGTCCTACTGTTTCTGCCTTTTTCTTCTTCCAGGCTCTCCCCAGTTATTTCACAGTTACCCCACTGATAGAAGAAATGTATCTTAGCCTACCAAGCTGCCATGTTTGAACCTTTTAAGAGATACTTGTGCTGAATATATAAAGCTGATATATTGATTCTGAGTTAGACCAGTAGCCTGCCTAGCAGATCTCAAGAGTCTCCAGCACTGACTCTTTTGTAGCCCTGCTACCTGTGCTCATTTTATGTGAAGATGTCATGGATGGAACGTAGGGCCATTTGTTTCAATGCCCACTTGCTCTGCCCCTGTATTGTGGCCACTCCTGGGTGCATTTTTGCTCTGTAAGATGGCAAAAAATTGCTCTGTGTTTGGTATAAAATATTAAAAGTACATGAAAATCTAATTTGGTTTAATTATATAGTTGAATTCCAACCTAAAGCTGTGCACTTGCATATTTTGCTGTAATATACTAATGAGTAAACTAGTACTATCAAGAGACAGATTAATTAATAATTAGTAACTTCACTGTCAATTATGACTTACAGTAAGTAAGGATGCAGTCGGTTTACTATTTCCATTGTTTGCAAATCTGGCTGTCGTGTCTCTAGACTATGTTTTAGTGAGTCCCAGGAGAAACCTTGACGCTGTTATTATCGGAAGTAACTTTGCTACGTTTGAAGAAGGCACTAACAAAATGTCTTCTTTGACACTGATATTAGAATAATGATAATTCTACATAATGAGAGTAGCATTTATTCTACACTCTTTGAATATGAATAGCAAACCTTCCATCTACTGAAATCTTTCACTATTTAATTGTAATCTAAATGTCTTTAGTACGCTGCATACACTCCTATTGATTAAATAGGAAAGTTCCTATTTAGTCAATAGGAGTGTTCGAAATTTTCCGAGTGTGTTCATTGCTAATCAACACACCCAAAGTTCCTTTCTAAAAATGGCACATACCAAGTGATCCTAAATGCTCGCTCAGAAGTTACACTGAGATTAAGGTGACCTGTACTCCATACTAAGTGTGCTTAGAATAGCACAGTCCTATACATACATAGGCACCAGGCAAAAACAACCCTCTTCTCCCAAGGCTTTGCCTATTTATACAGTCTATGGATTGTTATTTGGTGTATATTTAGGGGCTTTTATATTGTAAACCGCCCTGTGATCTTCTGAAGAAGGGTGATGTAGACATATAAAAATAAAATAATTCATGTCTGCGCATAATGTTCAGTGGGCCTACTCTCAAGTAAGTGGGTTTAGAATTGCAGCCTAAATTGCACCTGGTGAAGATAAAAAAGTATAATGTTCAAAGAAAGTAAAACTTAAATTCCATTTTAACTTGCGTCTATAAAATACCATTTATCACACATGTGCAAAAAGATGTGAGGAAGACAAAGTTATTTAACGTACAGTACTGAGTATTTTGATAATAATGTTATCAGTTGATACGTTGAGGTAAAGTTAAATTGTTTGGAAATGTTTGGAAAAGGAAGACATCCTTTCCCTAGCACAATGTCAATATCTAGCAGTTTAGGGGCTTAAAAAGTTGTATTGGTGAAATGAAACACAGTGGCTCAACAAACGGACTTAGTGGAAACCTTGGGAGTTGCATTTGTCAAGCATCTAGGAAAACTGTTCATGCATACCCAGTATCCAAAGCTTCATTGGCAGCCAATACACAAAGAACTGAAAGGTCATTCTTCTTCCTGCAGTATGATGGTTTGTTGACATATTTTGACACACTGGTACAATACTGAAAGGTTTTGACCTTATTCCAACACTCAGGGACTTAGGATTGCTTAAGCCTTCTAGTGCTTATGGAATTTCACAAATTCCACATTCTCTCTCCCTCTCTTATCTCCCATGCCTGTCCTAGCATTAGTTAACTTGTTTCCAGAAATGGGCTTGAATGAATTTAGAGTCATGAATTACTGTCATTTTTCATTCAGGCTATCATTGTCAGGTGGGGGAGGAATTATTATGAGTCTACGCAGAGCAATAAAAAGTAGTGAATTTTAATTTTCTCACAGGAACCTTGTTATCCTAAAGGCCTTCAAAGGAACCCTGTAAAATGTTTGTGAGCAGAAAGTTGTATATTTGTTTAAAGCTTATGTGTAAGCTGTGTATTTTTCTTTCAATCAATCCTATGCATACTTTCCTGGGACTGTCTCCTTTAATTCAGTAGGATTTCTGATTGTGCAGAGGATTCTGCTGTTAACGGATAATTTTTCCAAAGTAAGTAGTATAAAGCATCTTTAGTCTGAAGGAATAAATTTTTAGTGTTTGGATAATAGCCTAATCTTCAGAATTCTAAAGTTTGTGATATCAGTACAGTATGTTTATGATAGTGTTCTTTTTCTTTGCAGTAAAAATTCAGCAGTGGTGGCAACACAACAAGAATAAAGTCACATAAAGTGCAATTAAGATTACATTAGCTAGTAAATTTCACTTTGGGAAAAATGTTTTCCATATTGAGCATTTTAGTAGTACACCAGATTTAGACAATCTTTTATAAATGTTTTTGACGCTGTTCTATTTTTCTGTGCTTTTTCTAAAAGTAAACAGAGTACGATGATCTTTCATTGTTTGAATTATATTTCTTATATTTTTCCTCTAATCTTTCAAATATTGTTGTATCATTGGAGGCTATTCCATAATACAGACAGAGCGCTTTCAGCTTCCATCTATATTACTGCAAGGCATCAGCTCCAATTTCCTTGGTATTTCTCATTCAGATTAGACAAGCATCTAGGCTTACGTACGATAAGAGCTGACAGCATAGATCCTGCTATGTTTGCCAAAGGCCTGGTCACAGACACTCCACTATGTCAAAGAATGTCAGCCCCCACAGACCTTACCTTTCAGAACTCCTTGTAATTTTTAATTGACATTTACATCTGACATTTTGAATGTACATGTTATTGTTGAGTCTTTATCTACATATGAATGGTAGAAACATTTTCTGAACAGAACCAAAACATTTTTCAAAATTATTATTTAAGAAGGTTGCTTTGCTTGCTGAAACTCAGGCCTAGCTACATTCCCTCTTCCATTGTGTAATTTTTATGAGTGCTTTGCTAATCAAATTACGAAGGTTTCTCTGTGTGTGTAAAGAAAGAAGTTAAAAGTAATTGACAAAAATAGAATCATCTTACTTTAGGACATACTAGACATACAGTCGTGCGGCAAGAATCTATTTTAAAACATTAGCTACATTATTTGGGATATTTTAAAATGTAGTACACAAAATGACATATTCATAACTATTCCAAACCCCATTTAAAGCATAATAATTTGAGGGGGGACCTTTAAATCCTTCTTTATTCTATGGCATGTAATATTTTTCTGTATGCATTTTCCAAATGGAAGTTTTAATTTAATTTTTTTAAAAAGAAAATTTAAATTAAATGAATAAGGGTAATTATCCTAAATCGGAATAAGGAAGTTCAGTTGCTCATAAATGTCAATAAGCAAAGAACTAACAGAAGTGGTTTGTCACAAACGATCCTGCTCTTCTTCTAATTAGTTCATTTACATTTTACAAATTAACAGTAAATTTCAGATAGAAGATATTCCAGCAGCATACTATAGCATTACTGACCTGTATTTGTATCTGCCAAATTTAAGTTAATTAGAAATGTAGATGCTGTTTGTTTTATCTGTCACAAAGCTCATCTTTAAAAAAAGGCTAGACACACTCCCCCCTCCAACATTTATCATCTAAATAATAGTCTTCCCAAGATGGCAGCCTCATAATAAACTCTTTTCAGTGGAGTGATGGGTAATGAAGCTTGCTTGTGAAGGAAGCGAAAAATGTTGTCTAGCCAAATGCATGAATATGATGGCTGGAGAATCAGTGGACTTTCTCAGTCATCAATCTTTTTAGTAGCCTCTTACACATCTGAATATTTTGATAGATGATCTAATAATTGAGTTATCTATCTTTCTAACTATCAGAGTTGTATAAAAATTATTCTCACATTCTACTGAATATTAACTATATTAGACATCCAGTAAATTTTTCAAAAAAAGAAAAAGGAAGACCAGGTTTTGGAAGAATTTTATGATGCAAATTCCCTTAATAAATTAACTAATGGAAATCTGAAGAATTAAACCTTCTGAAATTGTATAAGCATACAGTAAAGACAGAATCTGAAACTGATTACTTTAAAAACGTTGGGATGTCTGCAAGACAAGTAAAGAGAAGTTCCTGATGTCACTAGTTGTAAATTTAAATAGTGTGTGAGATATAAAATAAAATATTTTTCAGAGTCTTTATATGGACCAACAGTGGTCTCAGATTTATTCACATCTGATTTTTACTTGGAAGTGGTAAACATAGTGCCCAATGGAACCTGGCATAGAAGGTCTGTGGCTAGAATCTCCCCTTTTATTTCATTTCTTTGTGTCCCCATTTGTTACTTTGAAGATAAGGAAAGTAAAATAAGAGCAATGGAGTATCATAGATCTGCTGCCTCACACCTGGTAGAACCTATTGGTATTATCTTACAACATTTTGAATCTGGTTCTTCCTTATTGACATCTTTGAAATTTAGGCTATGTAACATACCATATTTGTGATTTGAAACACAGTGAGGTCATTTTTGTCCACTCTTTAAAGTTGCTCTTTTACATTGCTGTAAACACCAGAGAGTGCGTGGAGATGTCTTCACCCACTGCACTCTACCTGATTTATTTCGCCATGCTGAACTCTTATTCATTGGAACTGTTACCTGTGCATGTGCAGTGGCTGTCTCAAATCTACACACCTCAGCTGCACTACAGCTTACGTTTTCAATTGGGATGGAAGTTCATTTGAGGGGGAAAGCATCAAACAGCAGTATTTCTCAATAAACTATAGGATACATATGGATTGTGGCTAACATATTTCAAACATCATCATTGGGAGGGCAGTGTAACCAGAATAGACACTAATGTATAGTATGGACAGCCTCAAACTGTTCTCCTAACAGAATTACTAGGAAATACAGGGACATGTAGGGACGCGGGTGGCGCTAAACCACTGTGCCTCTTGGGCTTGCCGATCAGAAGGTTAGCGGTTTGAATCTCCCCGATGGGGTGAGCTCCCGTTGCTCAGTGCCAGCTCCTGTCAACCTAACAGTTCAAAAGCATGCCAGTGCATGCATAGATAAATAGGTACTGCGCTGGCAGGAAGGTAAACAGAGTTTCGGTGCGCTGCTCTGGTTTCGGTGTTCTGTAGCGCCAGAAACGGCTTAGTCATGCTGGCCAAATGACTCAGAAAAACTGTCTGAGGACAAACGCTGGCTCCCTCAGCCTGTAAAGCGAGATGAGGTCCGCAACCCCAAAGTTGTCTGTGACTGAGCTTAACCGTCAGGGGTCCTTTACCTTTACAGGGACATGTATCGGAGTAAATGTGCATAAGATAGGCTGTATAAAGATGTTGCGGGTGCGAAGACTACTGACACATAGTCTATACTAAATCTTTAATGTTTAAACTACAAGGTGTTACCTACCTGTGCCTGAAGAGTTATCTGCATAGTGAGTAAAGAATATGTGTTTCTGGAAGATATATTTAATCCAGACTATGTCATGAATAATGAAGAACTTGTTTCCAAATGGCCAATAAATGGTAAAAACAATCCTCCTGAAGTTAATTGAATTTACCGCTTTTTAGTTATTTGGAAAGTTTTACCTTTATTTCAGTGATTCTCAAAGCAGCTTCTAACACATGATCATAATGTAAAATAAAACACCTCTTCCCAGGTACAGTTGTGCAGAACTTCTGCCTGGTTGATGAGTCCAGAACATGCTTCCTTTCAGTTCAATAGCCCTCCTGGATTGTTGGAGCTCAGGGTTGTTGTTTTCTGGCAAGAAGGTGGAAAGTGAACTCCCTCTACCTGTGCCTTTGTGAGAGGGAGGGGGGTATAGCCTGTCAGCGACCTTGGACAAAAAAGAAAAGAGAATTCATCATTGGAGTCTTTGGGCAGTTGAGCAAGACTTAACATTTCTTGATATCATGCAAAAAAAGAAAACATTTTCTGGGGAAACTAGTTTCTTCTGGCTCCAGTTGAAATCTAAAATGGTGTACAGGACCTGGTGTAAGATCTAAGTGTTGTTGAGCCAATTAGGAGCAATGAGCATAGTACTATTAAATTATATACATGTAAATAGCCAATTACAAAGAAAATCCAACATGGTCACATTGGGTTACAAAAGAGGAAACTTCCCCCAAAATGAGAAGATTGGTAATAATGAAGCTGAAAGGCAAATTCAAGAATGTCAAATCTTTCAAAAATGCTTGGGAGTTGTTTAAAAATGCAATATTAGAAATTAAACTGGTGTGTATGCTACAGATCGGGAAAGATACCATGAGGACCAAGAGCAGGCTTCCTCAACCTCGTCCCTCCAGATGTTTTTGGTCTGCAACTCCCATGATCCCTAGCTAGCAAGACCAGTGTTCAGGGAAGATGGGAATTGTAGTCTCAAAACATCTGGAGGGCCGAGGTTGAGAATCCTGGCAAAGAGGGTGCTAGTGTGGTTAATGAGTCAAAGATGCCATTAGAGGCAAGGCAGCTTCCTTTTTAAAAAATGGAACTCTTGTCTGAATGAAAAAAACTGAAAGGGACACAAACTTTGGCAAAAAAAAAAAGTGGGGGCAAGCAGACAACAAGGGATGCTAAGAAATAATTTAAGGAACACATTGCTATAAACATGAAGATCGACAAAGGTTCTTTAAATATATTAGTAGCAGCAGACAGTCTAGGAAGGCAGTTGGACTTTTGGATGACTAGGGAGAATAAGGACATTGAATGAATTATTTGCATCTGTCTTCACAACATAGGATATAGGGCAGATCCCAGTGCCTGAACTAAGTTTTGCAGGAGGGGAGTCTGAGGGATAAAGAGAGATAAAGTTCTAGGCCTAATATGCAAAGTAAAAACAGGCAAATCACCTTTTCCAGCTAACATCTACTCAAGAGTTCTCAAAGAACTCAATGGTGAAACTGCTGACCTTCTAACAAAAATATATAACTTGTTCCTAAGAACAGCCTCCATACCTGAGGCCAATATTATACCGATTTTTTTAAAAAGGGAAATAGGGCAGATCCTGAAAATTACAGGCCAGTGAGCTTAACCTCTGTCCCAGGGAAACTTGTGGAAAGTTTTGTTGAAGATGAAATAACGAAGCATATAGAAGAGCATGCCTTGCTGAAGCAAAGCAAGTATGGCTTCTGCTAGTCAAGTCCTGTCTCATGAATCTTTAGAATTTTTTGAGAGTGTCAACAAGCATATAGATAGCAGTGCTATGGCTGACATAATGTACCTGGACTTCCAACGAAGTTCCTCACCAAAGGCTGTGAAGAGCTGCGAAAGGATCTCTCCAAACTGACTGAATTGCAAGTGCAGTTTAGTGTAAATAAGAACGTATAAAGTGTTGCATTTCACATATACACTCACGGGGGCTAAACTGGCAGTGCCTGACCAGGAACAAGAACTCTGTGTACAGTTGCTTCACCTCAAAATGCACATTTTCTTGATTTACCCATAATTACTTGGTAAGAAATTATGGGTAAATTTAAAAATGTGCATTTTGAGGTAAGAAATTACCAAGTAATTACTAGTTCCAAGGGCAACAGTTCTGGTATATTTATTCATGAAAATTTCAATATTTAAGTGTATATAAAGCAAGTTTGGGCCATATTAAGTTTTTCTTTAAGTCCTGTATTATAAAGCATATGTGTTCTTTCTGAATTGATTTTTGTTATCAAAGCATCATCTTTGATGTCAATGCCAATAAGTCGCATGCTTTTGTTGTAAATGATGAAAAATTATTTTGTCTTAAATGCTCATTGCTGTACCTGGATTTGCATCTTCAGTTGTAGCTGCGTGTGTGGCATTATTAGTGAAATAAAGACATTGTTGTTGTGGGCAGTCTGAGATGACAAACAAGGCTGTGCTAGCCGTGATGCTGAAAAAAGTTGTCACCCACTATTTTTCTGAGGTTTGTCATTTATCAAAAAGAAGCAATCTGCTGCAGGAGGATTTCTGCGGACATTCCTATTTGTGTGGCCTGAGCCTGTCTCTTCAGGTTTCATTATTTAGGTCTGATGTGTAGTTAGTTCTTATCAAAACTAATACTATCTGAAGTACTAGGCTTCCAGTGGTCACACAACCAACATCAGGATTTCTTCAACATGACTCATATTACTAAAGACAGTATCTCCTTAAATTTGAGTATAGCTTCAGTGTCTGTATCAATTACATCTTCTAGCTGAATTTTAGTGAACATTTTGCTTTGAATTTGTGTAAGTGCATCAGATTTAAATTGCTACACATTTGTAGTGTCTCCAGATTCAGGTATGACTGTATTTCGTTGAAACTTAACATTACAGTACCTGGAATGAATTTATCTATTTTCCTACATTTATACCCCAACTTTCGTCCACCATGGAATCCACATGGTTTCTAGGTCGCATGGCTGAGGTCATGATCCAGACTTGACTAGACCAAAGCTTCAGCAAAATAGTGGCCTCATCTGACTTCAGACCATACCTTGGAACTACACTAAAGATAGGCCATACTGCATGCTGCAGGCAGGCAGTTCTTGATTTTATATATTTTACTGAACACTATATGGACTACAATGCAATTGGTTGTTTCTGGTGTCATTTACTTTTTATATGTTCTTCTGATGACATTACTTTTTATATTTTCTTCCCAAAGTGCTTTATTTAGCACAAAGTATTTCAATATTTTAGCATTATTATTAAGGTTTCTAATGCTACCGCATTTACTTGAATCTAATGCTCACTTTTTTTGGCCAAATTATGTTGTGAAAATTAAGGTCAGCATTAGTTTCGATGGCACATTTACATTCACCAGCAAATACTTTTTTTGGTTTCAAGGTTCTGATTTTGAGGTGTGCATTAGATTTGATGGCGCATTAGACTTGGTACATTGCCTGCTTCTTTAATTATTTTTAGAATACATACATTATAAATGCATTTATATGGTAAGAATTTAATAGGATGCTTCAGAATAACTAACAGCAACAGATAATTGTATTATTGTTTAAACCTTTTAGTTTAAAAACAATATGCTAGCTTTCAGTTTCATTTAGTGTGTCTTTTTAAAACAAAGTATACACACTGATGGCTGAACTCCAGATGTAACACTAAACTGAAACCCAGGCCACAAAATTTGAATGTAGACCACATACTTTTTAGCAGTCTGACAGTTTCACTCCAAATGTGTTCATAACCACAGAATAGAGGCGGATGTGTGGCAGCTCTAAGAAGATCCAAAAAAACACATTTGTTTTGGATTCCACAGACATGGCTATGGATTAAAGTGTTCTTGTTTTTGTTTCTCTTGGTTGTGCTGTAAGAGTGTCTGTGAATTTTGGAGACTGAAGCTCTAACCCCACTTGAATAAAGACAATGATGGCAGTGAGTTTCTGTCCAGAGTTAATCAGCTGCAGAATTTGTAAACTGCACATATGTCAGAGTTGAAAATGTTAGCACTCTAGTAGAAGCTTGAAAAGGTTAGATCTGATAAAAGCCATCAGCAGTTAAAGAAAGTGATTTATGGGACTGTAATGACACAAAATGCCTCATTTATCACTCCTTTATAGATAGGTTAAGGTTTCACTGTCATACCTTAAAAACTTGACCACTTAGAATTGTCAAAATAGGCCCTTAATTGCCCATCATGCATTTCAGTTTGAATTTCCCTCTCTTGATTTTTTGTTAATTTTATTTCATATTGCTTTTGAGCTTTCCACATGATTTTGTTTCATGTTATTAAGATTTAATACTTTTTGAAAATTGTATTCTTAGCTATGCAGTCCTTACTGGTTAATCATGTGGACATGAATTATTGTGTCTCACTCCCGTATGTTTGTATAAATATACTTGAAACAAAATAAGTTAAACTGCATACCTGTGTGCGTTTTACTAATTCTTTTAAGGTGCTTATGACTATATGACTTATTTTATTACTAATATAAATTTACAAAGTAATATTTCTGTAATTCTTCCATTGTTAACAGTGTCACCTGTTATTCTAACATTTTAGTGCTGTATCTATTAATTTAATAAACAAACAAACCACAGTTTAACAAAAGAATCCATTAAAAAATATTTTTAAGTGAACAAATGGAAATCCCCCTTACTTTTTCATAGCACTGTTCAAATTTATAGTGTCAGTTGCAAAGTTGCAAACGACCTTCAATTTAAAAAGAACTCAGAAGTATTTGTCAAGTCTACTCAGTCTTGGTCCGTGGTCCTTGGCCCTTTGTTACTGTAAAGGGAGCTAAAAAACAGTATTTGTAAGTCACAAAAATGTGATTAGGGCTGCTATTTTTATAACAAAGCGAATTTTAGAGAAATAAGTTTTTCTCTGTGTCAGATTTTGGAATGATCAGGCTATATTGCCATCTAATCTCAAATCCTTAGAAGAAAGTCTTACCGCTGTGATGTGTAGCTGGAATACGTATTATACCCACCTGGATTTAATTGTTTAACACAAATTTAATTATTTAATGAATCAATAGAAATATTTCCATAACCAGTCTGTGGGAAGGAGCCCCATTAACAAAGCAACACTTCTTCATTTCCAAAATCGATGAAACCTAAATTTTCAAACTTTAAGATTTATTCTCCATCTCAATTTTCCATAAGACTACTTTACTTCCATAAGAATACTTTGCTTGCTTGCTTTCTTGCTTGCTTGCTTGCTTGATTACTTGATTACTTATTTACTTACTTACTAAATGCATGAGTGTTGACTATGGTGTTTGGTATAAATAATGCGCCATTCATGTAAGAAAGCTAACATCATTGAGGCACTGGCTTACTGCCATGGATCATGCAGATAGTAAGACAGTCAAAGAAAAATCTTTTCAGTCCATATATTACGTAAGTTCATTATGTGATTTCAACTGGGCTTTTTAAAATAAAGTGGTAGATAAATTTTATGTTGTATGCGCTTGTTAAATTCAAAATTGTCTCATTGCATGAATGTTAACATGTAATCTGAATTGCCAAAGAAGTAGTGTGTGAAAATGGCTTAATTACAGGGGAAGAAGAGGAGAAAGCACAAGCCTCTGGGCATATTATATTTTAATTGTTTTCTCTGAAAAGGTAAATAAATTCAAGCCTGGTTTAGATAACTGTAAGGAAGGCTAAAATATGAGATACTCTGTGAAGCCTCAGTGAGGATAAATGCCTTTGAGAGGATAAATATTTAGTTACTTTGGAGGAAAAAACAACCCACTCATCTCTTGCGGCTCAACCAGACTTCCATTTGTGCCACAGTTTGGGTACAGGCCCATATTTTCCAGGCATGGGTATGAACAGAGTTTTTTTTCTACCGCTTCTTTCCCTGGAAAAACCCACTGTTTATCACTGAATCAGGGGAAATTCATGGAAACCCACACACAGACCTGTGCCTAGAAATCACAGGCCTCTGCCTACAAATCATGGCACAAATGGACATCCATTATTACTCTTAATAAACTATGAAACATTTAAACATTTTGTTTTAAATACTACCCTCACTATAATCTTGTACTTTGTATGAGAATTAAAATGCTAGATATGCTGTCTGAGGTGAGGAAGGAAGATTTTTTGAATGCGGTTGGAAAGATGTTCCGTCAGCTAGAAGAACTTTAAACTGGGGAAAATTTTTGTTTACCTATAGGGATTAATGTGGATATTGGAACAGAATAGATAGATTATATAATTGTACAAGCCACTATTATATAGATAATGGACATTCTATATTTATAATTTCACCCATTGTCACCATTATTAGCTTCAGTTCAGTAATGTCACTGCTGGCATTTTAAATGTGAAAATGCATTTATTTGCCCTTTTGAACTTAGTTTTTTTAAAAATAGCTTAATTAACGGTATTTCTGGGAACTTAATTGAGCTAAACTGCTTTTGGCACACTAGGAAAAGGGTAATCTGACTGGGTGATGAGTAGTTGCTTACAAATAACCTTGACTTGCTTTGTCTTTTAGAGCTTGGCTCTTTTCCTCGGCCTTGTCTTGTTCTGGGGTGTGTTGTTCTGTTCTGTTCTGTTCTATTTTTTTAAGCTTGGTTTGCTCTCACCCCAGAGGAAGGCCATCAGTTACATTGACCGGCTGGTTTGTCATAACAAAGTACCAAATGAATGTGTGTGCAAGTTATCTTTTTGTGAAGCTTGTTTCACAGATAAATCGGCTTCACAGAACGGCATCTTCAACACACACCTTCGGTATTTTTTGAAAACTCATTTTCCGTAAATATTACAGTTTTCCCCTTTAGATACAATTCAGAAGTTCACCCAACAATATCAAACTGAGACAGCATTACCTCTAAACACTTAGATATTTTAAATCGGAACAAAATGCCTTGTTACCAAAGTCTCATCTACCCGACTTGCATATCTTTCATTTGAAATACTCACCAATTCCTTGCAAGAAAGTGAAGTGAAGAAACCCTAACAAGTTTAGGCTTGGATCGAGAGATGTAGTGCACAATGGAAAGGCACTTTTGCAAGGTAGTCCCATCACATGTCATCCCAAAACTTTCGGGAATAACTTTTGGGAGGTGCCAAAGGCTCTTGTGGTGAGGGAGGAAAAACCCCATTGCAGAAAGCGGAGTTCCGCCTGTCTATTTCTGTATCCACCCCATAGTCTCCTAGATTAATTTCACACTATTCTGCTTTTATTGAGTTTTATTAATGTGTAAAGTAGAACAGCACCTCTCAAATACTTGCACTATCAGCAATTGCAGCTCAGTAAGGTTTTCCCTGGTTTACTGTTAATTCAGTTAAGGATAACCCAGGCATACAGAGAGGGGAACCTGGAAGCTCACAAGAGCTGCTGAGTCATAAGGCAGGAGATTATGAAGTGGCTCAAGCTTTAAACCACAGGAGTACACAATGGTCATACAAAATTTGACTTCGGTTTCGGATGCTTTTCACACACAGGCTTAAGAGAAGCTGGAAATGGATTGGCAAGTGTTCAGAGTAAAAGGATGGATTTCAAGAGTGGGATATTTTACAGCCAAAGAGCACAAGGAGCAGTCAGTAATAATGGGTGGGCATTTATAGGGCATGTCGCAGCATCTGAGAAGTATGAGCTACTAAATTTTTTGAATGGGTGTGCAGAGATGATTGGTCACTGTGGTCTTAGAGGAGAGATTTACTTTTTTCACTTCATGATGCCATTCCACTTTGTCCTGTCAAGTTTTCTATATAGTTTCATAATGTTCCTTCTTCCATGTAGTAGAGAAAAAAATTGAGCCTCTTAGCTTTCAAGTTAAACTCTTGAAAAGATTTTTCAGTGGTGCTCAATGATCTTTAAACCACAGTAGATTTTGAATCCTGCTACTCACTATGTGTCACCTAACATGTGCTTATATTTCATTCCTGTCTGAAGAACTTCCTACTTTATACAGTTTGTGGAGCTCCATACATTGCCTCAGATAAACAGTGAGTTCCATCTTCATCCGTATGATAATTGGGTTTCTGAATGTGTTTAATTGGAGCAGTTTTAAGGGCGAAATGTTCAGCATAACGTGGACAATCTCTATGCCAAATAGAGAGCTTTCTAGTTCATGTGGAAATACCCATTTTCACCATTGAGTCTACACCCCACTCTTTAGCTGCTAGATATCTAGAACAGCTCACAAACAAACAATTAAAACAAGACAGTCCTGGCCTGCATGCTGACAGTCTAAAAGACATGACAGAAAAGGAAAAAGGAGCAGGGAGAAGAAAAGAAAAGAACAAACTCAGGTGCCAATTCTTTATTTTTAAATTTATTTTTTATTAATTTTCTAATTATTATGGAGCCACAGAGACAGGTACACAATAACAAAAATTCAGTAATCTATCCAATTAAAGGCAAGGCATTCAAAACCTGAACATATTAAATAACAACACCCAATCTAAAACCATGAAAGCCATTTTTCTCTAGAAGCTGCGGGGAGAGGTACCTGTAAATCTGAAACTAAACTACCGGTATAAGAAATAAAATCTCACCATACTCAATAGGAATGATCAGGATCTTCCTATCCCTTAGAGACCCGTAACTTATGTGGGGTTTTCATATATGGTTTTCATATATATGGTTTTATATGGAATATAAAAATTCAATATATATTTTATACAATAAGGATAGAGTCAGATTTTTTTGCCATTTCCCTTGCTGTGCTGTAGAGATCCTGGCAGCTGGCGGCACCCATGTTAAAAGTTCCTTTTGGCAAAATGTCTTCATAGTAGCTGTCCACATATTTAGTGGGTGACAATTCCTAAAGTTAAGGAAGGTAAAGGGACCCCTGACCATTAGGTCCAGTCGTGGCCGACTCTGGGATTGCGGTGCTCATCTTGCTTTACTGGCCGAGGAAGCCGGCGTACAGCTTCCGCGTCATGTGGCCAGCATGACTAAGCCGCTTCTGGCGAACCAGAGCAGCGCACGGAAACGCCGTTTACCTTCCCGCCGGAGTGGTACCTATTTATCTACTTGCATTTTGATGTGCTTTCAAACTGCTAGGTGGGCAGGAGCAGGGACCGAGCAATGGGAGCTGACCCCGTTGCGGGGATTCGAACTGCCCATCTTCTGATCGGCAAGTCCTAGGCTCTGTGGTTTAACCCACAGTGCCACCCACATCCCAAAAGTTAAGTAGTAGTTCTTAAAATGATCAGTTGGAATGGAAACAGTTCTGGGGCAGGAAGAACCTGCAGAGCTGATAGAATGAGCCCTTCTTCTCATCTCTTCTACTGCTGAAGCAGTCTGCCTGAAAATATATTAATTACTATTAATGTGTGACTATTAATCTGCATGCTGCTTTGCAAAGTGATGACAAAAAGCCAGATTCCAATGAACTGAAGTTTGATACAGAAGAGGCAATAGAGAGGAAGAAGGTGGAATCAATTGTGAACTGCCTTGGATTTGTAGAGAGTAGATTTCTTGCTGTGATCCTACATACTCCTGCCCGGTTACTAGTAATTGTAGTGTCAGGTATTCCTGAACCCATTTCTGAGTCTAGATAGAAGGCAAGGCGTAAGTGGGTGGGGAGAATCAGATTTAGACTTTCCAATCATACTTCCAGCCATTTGGATCATTTCGTACTGCTTTTATGGTGTTTCATTGTATACGATGTTGTACCCTGCCATGCTATATTGTATGAATTGGTGGTATTTACATACGTAAGTAACAATACTACCACAATCTCAAAATTATGTGTTTTGGTACGTGAACTGATGTTGAAGGCTGTTTTGCTGAAGAGACTGACTTGGCATCTCAGCAAGATGGGGATGACTAGCATGGAGAAGGGACGCTGCCAGGAGACATGAATGCTGTGTGGCAGAGGCAGCACATTTTCAGCCAAACACAGCAGATGCCTGCCAAGATACTGCATGTAGCAGTTAGGCAAACTGGAAGACACCTGAGCACGTGCGATAAATGATAGGAGCAGCTGGCATAGTGCAGCAGAGGTGCAGAACCACCCTTCTGACAGCAGTGTCCCTGCCACTCACCAGGATGGGGCAAGGCAGCAGCATTGGCAGGACTGTCAGAGTCCACCATCAGAGACAATTTAGTGATGATCTCTCAGCTTTCCTCTTTCTGATTCCTCATCAAGCCTATGCCCTCCCCCTTGGTGTTTCTGCTTCATCTTTGCATGCTGAGAGGAGGGGTGTGCCCTCCATTTAAAGCACATTCACTGGCTTCCCCCTCCAAGAATCCTGGGAACTGTAGTTTCTCCTTTAAATAGCTAGAATTGCCAGCACCCTTAACAAATCACAGTTCCCATGAGTCTGTGGGGGGAGCCATGTGCTTTAAATTTGCACTGGGAGTGGATCTGCCTGATTTCTTGCCTGTGGGGAAATCTGCAAGCATATATAGAGAAACAACCCTATCTGTTTCCTTCTCACCATAGCTGTCAACTTTCGGATTTGAAAATAAGGGATCAGCAGCTTCACCTGTCCCGGGGACAGTCTACGGGATATCAAACAATCTGGGATAGCAGCGGGAAACGGCAGGATTTTCCTGCAAAAAAAGGGAAGGTTGACAGCTATGCTTCTCACAGCAGTGCTTGTGTAATCATTCAATAGGGGGATGTGGGTAGAGCTGTGGTCTAAACTATTGAGCCTCTTGGGCTTGCCGATCGGAAGGTCACCGGTTCAAATCTGTGTGATGGGGTGAGTTCCCATTGCTGTCCTAGCTTGTGCCAACCTAGGAGTTTGAAAGCACACCTGTGCAAGTAGATAAATAGGTACTGCTGTGGTGGGAAGGTAAATCGTGTTACTGTGCGCTCTGGCTTCCGTCATGGTGTCCTGTTGCGCCAGAAGCGGTTTAGTCATGATGGCCACATGACCCAGAAAGCTGTCTGTGGACAAACGCCAGCTCCCTCGGCCTGAAAAGTGAGATAGCCAGCTTTATCTGGACTTAGCCATCCAGGGGTCCTTTACCTTTTTAGCTTTGCCTTATTCATTCAGTCTTTCTTCCATTTAATTATTGTCCCACAATGTCCCCTTTTTATGTATATATCATTCTCCTTATCTTACCAATTGCCATCCACATCTGATTGCACATCCATATACTATAGAACCTTTGGTTTCAGGTTGTTGAACTTACTCACATGCTGTCTTACCTGAGGGAGAACCAGTCCCTTCAGATCCACTTATACACACATACAACACCTCATTCTCAAAAAACAGAGGTCCTGTTACTTCTTCGGTTTTCACTAGGAGAAAAAGAGCAAAAACACTCGCAATTCCCAGGCACGTATGAGACTGCCTTATACAGAGTCAGACCATTGATCCACCTAGCCCAGTATTGTCTTTTCTGATTGGCAGAAGCTCTTGAGGGTTTTGTGAAAAGTCCTTTTCCATTAGCCAGGTAGCCTTATAACTAGAGATACTAGGACCTGGGGATATCTGCATGCACAGAAGTGTCTGCTTCACAAGACTTCCTGCAGCAACAGAGATCATACTGAACATGTTATCGTGCAATATTTGGAGACTCATTGGTGTGCTCTATTTCCCAGTATATGAAGGAAAAGCTTCAGAGAACAGCTGTGTTCTGATTTCTCCAACAGATATAAAGGTGATGGGGGGAGGTCACTTGAGAAAGCCAAAATCCCAACCAACCAAGTCCCACACAAAGTGGGAGTCTGAATTTGGACCAAAATACTGCATTTTTTAATACTCCATTTACCTTTTAGTGACACCCAAATGGATATCCTTCTCATATTCTACTCAGTACCTAGTTTTTGTCACAGCATTCATAAAATCCATTTGAATTCAACCGAAAGATAATGGCATCATCTGTACTGAAAACAAATATGAGCATTTAGTGCCTTATGTTACATGTTTCCTTCTTCCAAATGTTCTACTGCATCTGCATTAATTAGTGTTGAGATAATTATGTGCAGTGTTTTCAATGTCATTCAGATTCAGAGGTTCAGTAGTGATAAGAGCAAGTCAGTTGAGCTATTAATACATAATCCTTGTTTTTGAAATTTCACCGCCATAGAAATGTGCATCCCTGAGTCGGTAGCACTTAATAATGTGAAAATAAACAAACAACCAAAAATCATACCCAAACCATTGCAGCTTTATGTTTGGAGGACCCACAATAATTGGCATCGCAAAAGATACATGGGTAATATGAGGTACAAATCATTAATATAGACTATCAAATCAGAGAAATGTATTCCTTATGAGGAAATGTTTTGCTTTTAAAACTAGAGCTCTGCTTCTAGTATCTGGAGATATTAAATTGAGACACACACACACACACACACACACACACACACACTGCTGTACCCATTCATGCAATGACAACAAGGAATTTATGTAGAAAATACTCATTTCAGTAGCTTATGAACTTGGGTTTTTATTTGAGGCTATTGAGCTTTATAGCTCAAAACACACACACACATGCATACACACACACACACACACACACACACAGAGGGAGGGATCTTTCTCAACAGAACACAATGCAGCCCTGTTGCTCCCATGTCATGTGTGCGTTTAGGCTGTGTACCAACCCATTACAAGCTCTGTGCTGTGTGGAAATGAGGGAATTTCACACCCCTACACCTCACAACACTGCCAGTGGGACTTTGTAAGTGATAGGCTTCCACCATATAGCGTGCTCCACCACAATTATTCTTAAACCCCAGCTCCTAATTTTTTATTTCATGGACTGCTCAGTTTTACTTATAAAGTTGTATTCATTTGAATGGCATTGCATTTTTACTTATTAGGTATTTATATACTGCCATTTCTGTGTGGAGCACAGACACGTAAAGAGAGTTTTGCAGAAGCACTCCCATTGGGATGAGAATATCTAAGGTGGGAAACCCTGGGCCCTCCAGATGTTGCTGAACTACAACTCCCATCAGTCTCAGCAAGCATGGCCAGGGAATTTCAAACGGGGGACATTCCCAGCCCTACCTGGGTATGCCAAAGATTTAATCTGGGTCCATCTGTATGCAAAGAAAATGCCAAGGAGCTATGGCCGTTTCACACAAGTTGATAATAGAAAGCGAACTATAGTGGTACCTCAGTTTTCGAGCTGCTCGGAAGCCAAACGTTTTGGTTTTGAAATGCCGAAAACACAGAAGCAATTGCTTCCATTTTGGAATGCACCTCGGAAGTCGGAACAGCTTCCGCTGCGTGTATTTCTTTTTTCTCCATTGACTTTGCCCACCGCCCTTTGCGCATCAATTGTCAAACATTTCGGAAGTCGAACAGCCTTCCGGAACGGATTACGTTTGACATCCAAGGTTCCACTTATTTTATTTCAAGAAAAAATACATGTATACATATATGTTGTTGTTTAGTCATTTAGTCGTGTCCGACTCTTTGTGACCCCATGGACCAGAGCACGCCAGGCACTCCTGTCTTCCACTGCCTCCCGCAGTTTGGTCAAACTCATGCTGGTAGCTTCGAGAACACTGTCCAACCATCTTGTCCTCTGTCGTCCCCTTCTCCTTGTGCCCTCCATCTTTCCCAACATCAGGGTCTTTTCCAGGGAGTCTTCTCTTCTCATGAGGTGGCCAAAGTATTGGAGCCTCAGCTTCAGGGTGTCCTTCCAGTGAGCACTCAGGGCTGATTTCCTTAAGAATGGATAGGTTTGATCTTCTTGCAGTCCATGGGACTCTAGGAGCAGTTACATTTTGTTGTGTTGATACTTCTTTTTATTTGTAATTTTGTGTAGTAGTTTGTTTTTAAGATATAGAAATTGTATTGTAGTACTCAAGATTTTGAAACTAACAAATTTATTTGCTGTAAATGTTTGGTGACGCAGGGGTACACAGCTAGTAGAGGTTTCTTGCAAAGTATTTGGAACTCAGGATCTATAAAGTTCATAAAAAATGGTTAAGTCTCACCTTTCTAGAATGCTTGGCTGCAGAATCGTAGTCCAGCTTTGTTTGTGAACCTCATGAGATCTTGCAGCATTGTGTATCTGTGTGGAAAAAAGATGCCAGGAGTGAAGATAAAATATTATTTCATATTTCATGTCAATATTTCCTCTAGAATTGCTTTTATTAGTAGCCTTTCCAAATCATGAATAGACTTTTTGTTGCATGTAGACTGCTGCAAGGCCAAATTGGTTTTTGAAACAATTATTCTATAAGTCAGAGTATGGACATAGCATGTGTGACAGTAACATTAGAAGTCTGTGACTATAATAAAGTGCAAAGTGTGTTTACTTCATTCATATGTTCTAGAATTTGGGGTTCAGTTTAAAGGATGTATAAAATGTGCACTTGTAAAATCGGCAGCGTCTGCCGACAGACACAAATAGGTTAAAGGTTGTAATCTTTTGAAAGAAGTTGGTTGGCTTTCCTGCTGGCCCTCCTATCAACTTTAACCTCCAACCTTCTTCAACATGTATCACTACAAATAAAACTGCTGAGGTTTGACAAGAGGATATAAAGTCACCAGGCCATCGCACAGAGATCTCTATATGATTTTCTTCTGCCTTAAACTTAAATGGATACTGCTGTAAGTCAGGTTTTTAATAGGAAGCCATAAACACTCACCCATATCACTTTAATTTTAATAATTTCTGTTTTATCAGGAAAAAACCAAAAAAATATACATTGTAAATTATGTTTGACAACTAGAATTTAGTGGTTTTGTTATTGGTTGTCTTTGACCATTACACAGATTTCTGTTCTTCATTTTAATGTGTACAGTTTCAAGCAAGCAGCATATGATATTGATATAAACATGGCATTTTGTAAACAGGCTTATAAATGAATTTTTAGATCATGATTAAGACAAACCAGATGACAAAAATAAACGATATGTTTGCAATTTACTCCACTAACTTTAGAATAGTGGTTTCATGAACACCTGTGATTTGAGCAAAGGAAGGAGACTCTTGTTTCATTTTACCTTTGCACACTCTTCTAAAACTTGCAACAGTTGTGCGTGTCTAGAGACCTCTTCTTTTGACCTTAAAAAAGGTGTCTATCACTAGCAGAACTGATTGTTTCACAAATAGTTTTGCCAAAATAAGTATTTTTGCTGCCTCGTTATTTTTGTCAAACTGCAGTTTCATGTTTATACAGGGGCCAACATTCCTTTCCTAACTTTTTTTTTTTTTTTAGAATTTAAATCTGAGGCAAGTGGCACATAAAACCAGGATAGTAAGATTTATTTATATACACAAAAAAAAATATTCATAGCAGCTGTTAAAAGACATGAGTACATAAAAGGGTCTGCACCTGGTGCTGAAAAGTTGGGGTGGCATTCAAAAGATTGAATCTAGAATAGAACAGACTATAATAGAATCTGGATACATCATTTGTGGTGTACAACTACACATATTGGATCTGCTCATATTGTGCTCTATAGGCACAGGACCTGAGGCAGAGTGGGTCGGCATCATTCCAATTCACCACCACGCTTTGGGTTGGATCCAAACTTCACTCCTGCTGGTAGGAGAGGGAAAGGCACATTTTGCTGATTTCCCCCTCCCCTTGCAGTTTTCAATGTCAACTTCTATCCTATTATGGATGGCTGAGGAACCTTCCAGGGCATTGTGGAAGAGGTGGCTACACGGAAGAGAGAGGGAATGCTTCAAACTTACCTCTCCACCCCATCCTGCCACCAGAATCGCTCTGCTGCATCAGAAGCCTTCCATGGATGGATGGAAGGAAGGCAAAATGTGGATCCTGCCTATAGAATATGATTGCTTGTTTAGAACCTCTTTCTTAGCTGTGAGCTCCTCTTAATAGTTTCTATGTATCTATCTTTCAAAAATGAATTCTTCATAGCCTTTTGATTTATTCATTGACTATGAAATTGCAAACTCCAGGCTAGGACGTACTTATACTATAAGTTGCCTAATACCGTTTCATGATAATTTAAATTTTAACTCGTTCTTTTTCATGTCATTTGTTCTCCAGCTTCACACAAAGTGTCTCTAAAATAATCCTTATGGTTTGATTTTAAAAAAAATAGTTCTTGTTATTAATATAATTTTTCCTTACTTTTATAATATCACCTTTCTTCCATCATGGGACTTAAGGCAATACATGTGTGTTTCCCACAAGGCCTTCTGTCCGCACACTGATCAGGCCTGGTTGGCTTCAGCAAGGTGGTTGCCTCAGCAGCCTTCAGATCATACCTGTTGGATGCTGACACTTCAGTACAATTTTATAAATTATCCTATTTCACTTTACAACAAATTTGTGCTGTTAGGCTGAAAGATAATGATTTGCCCAAAGCTATCAAAGTGCTTCCTGGAAGAACAAAAATTTAAACTCTAGTTTTCCCGGAATCGACATATGCTACTTGAGAACACCAAGTCCTAAAATAAATACAGTGGTACCTCGGTTTTCAAACGTCTCCGTTGATGAACATTTCGGTTTTCGAACACGCCTCGGAAGTCAAACATGCCACGCGGCTTCCTCTGAGTGCAAGATCCTGAGGCCTAGCTGTTGGCTATTGAGTTTTTGGTTTTCAAACATTTCAGAACTCGAGCGGTCTTCCAAAACGGATTATGTTCGAAAACTGAGGTACCACTGTACTGGTTTTAGGATGTAACATTTGGAGCAAACTGGAAAACACTAAATTCTATCAGTTTGCATACTGTTTATCCTGGTATTAAGCATATTTACATGCAACTAAACCACTGGTTTTACATTAGAACTTGCTTCCAGATAAGTGTGGTTAGAAGTGCAGCCTGTATGTGTTTTTTAAAATACTACAACTCGAGAAAAAGTGCAATAATAAACGCTTGTGAGAACAGCTAGATTTGAACCATTAATTAAGAAGTCAGTCTTTCGAAACTAAGAAAGAATTAATAACTATTTCCAAAAAAAGAAGAAAAAGGTAAAACAGAATAAGAAATTAAAATCTTCCAGTTGTTTATAGTATATTACTATCTCCCTTAGACTGCAATCCTAGGCACACTTTCCTGGACACAGTGTGACATCCTTCTTACTCTAATTCCCAGTGCTTATGAGCTGGAAACGTTTTGTCCGAACAACTTTACTTTATTTGTTGGGCTTTCTCAATCTTTTGTGCTTTCTCTTATATTCTTATCAGTCATGCACGAGGACATTATTTAAGTCTTCTTAAGAACTAGCTATTTCCACAGTTCAGAAATTCTGGCCCTGATCCAGGGAACGGTAAGCACACAATCTTCCCCGAAAGCAGAAGTTTTGTGTACGTTGGCTTTTATGTGTATGTAAGGGGGATTCCTCTCTGGATTGGTGCCTATATCTATATCTATATGCATATATGAGGAAGCTGGCAGGGAACAACTATTTCCAGGGAAAATGCATATTTAGAGATAGTTGATTCACTGGATAATTTTAACAGCCATTCTTCTAACTTGTTTGTTCTCTTTCCATTTGTGTGATGCAACAATACTTAAAAGATTGCAAAACTGCACTCTTAGGACCCAACTAGATGTGACGCAACAGAACTGTGATCAGATTTCCCACTGTCTGGGCTCAGGATAGATAAAATTGGAAGAAATTGAAAGACTGCAATACTTGCCCCAGTAAGCTGGGACTAAGTCCCATTGCATTCAGAAGGGTGGTTTAACATCATGGCACAATGAAAATATCAGATTCTACCTGTCTGATATTAATCCGGAGGTAACTGCAAGGGTGGCTGAGTTTCTGTCAATAGTATCTCTTAAAGTAGTGAATGGCACGGTTTAGCGGGAAGACACTCCAATGAAAATTGCTGTTACTATATATCTTATATGGCTGCTTCTTTGTGTGTGTGTGTGTGTATGCGTGTTTTAAGATCTATATCTGTAATGCCTAATAAAGGTTTGGAGAAAGAGAATTCAGTAGGACTAACTTCTTAGTAGACATGGTTGGGCATGCACTGTAAATTTTCTGAACCAATCTTAAATAGTTTGGGTTGCATCTAGAGTAGACCTTCAGAAAAGGAGTAGGATACAGACCAAGAGTGGCTGTGGAAGGGGGAATCACCGAAGCTGGGAAGAGGGCAGCTTGTACAAACAGATGCAACCCTGTATTTTCAAAACAAAGATCATAGGTTACAATTAATTGCAAGTTTTGTCCTTTCTACATATGATGCGATCACACCTATAAAAATAAATGCTCGCTTATATCTGTATTGCTTTCTTCTTCTTCTTCTTCCTCCTCCTCCTCATGAAATCCATGTCCCTAGATAATAGCAGACCATTTAGCTGGTTGCATTTACAAAATAAAAAAGCAAAAAAATGATTCCCCCCCTCCCCCCCATACGTCTGCAATTCTCAGTTCAGAAATCTCATTGTGCAGTGGGGGAGATACATTAATACAATTAATTAAGGCTATTTCATAATGTATTCAAAGAAGGCCAAACTATAGTAGTCATTCGGCCTCACACATTTGTATCCTGACAGGCAGAGGGGAGACTAATCTTGCCATTCTGTGTCAGTTCTGTCCCATTTCTTCTCTTTTGGCTTTAAATCTTTATGCAGTTAGTATATTATCATTTTCTACATAAAGAGTAGTCAACATTCATGAATGCATACTTGTATTTCTCATACACAAGTATGACTGGGATTGATTGATTTTTTTTTTTTACTGCAAGTAAGAAGATTCCTGTTGGATCAGGCCAAAGGTCCATCTAGTCCAACATCCTCTTCTCACAGTGGCCAACCAGATGTCTACAGGAAGCCCATACGCAGAACATTAGCGCAATAGCATTCTCCCCACTTGTGCTCCCCGAGAACTAGTATGCAGAGACATACCACCACCAATTCTTAGACATCATGAATAGCATCCCTCAATAGTCTATTTTCCTCAAATTTATCTAAAGCCCTTTTAAAGCCATGCAAGTTGGCGGCCATCAAAACATCTTCAGGGAGCAAATTCTGTATGTGCTGTGGGAGGAACTACTTTCTTTCGTCTGTCCTGATTCTTCCTCCCATGCTAACCCTTGCACTGTATCCCACTGTCTACAGAAGAGGTCTCTGGGAGGGTAAAGGGTGCTGCATTGGGGATGAGGGGGGCGGAAAAGCAGACATTGCTTGTGTAGCTCCGACCACCTGAGAAACCTGTTTCCATGGGCATTTGGTCATATAGCCAGGTGAGCCAAGAACTATTAGGAAGTCAGAAGCATGGCACCAGGTATGGGGAAACTTTGGCCCTCCACTTGTTGCTAAACTGAAACTCCCATTGGCCATGCTTGCTGGAGCTGCCCCACAGTTGGTCTTGGTCCTTTTCAGTGGCTACACTAATAGCGTAGAAGAGCTGCTCCCATAAAGCATGGATCGTCCCGTCTCTGGCTTCCTGCTAAGATGTGTGTGTTTGTGATATCTACTGCTGTTGCTTTTAAATGGATTTTACTTTTGTGTTGTCTTTGTTGTGTGTTTTATTGTAGCCCCCTTTACTAGGAATAAGCCCCATTGAACTAGTTGAGACTTACTTCTAAGTAGAGAAGTATAGGATGACACTGTCAAAGTTAAGTGTGTCTGATAACATGTGCTTAGCTCAGGACTTTTTTCTTAGTACCTGGACTGAACTTAAATTTCTCTCACACAAAAGTTAGATTTGCCCTCAAGTTTTCTCAATATCAGCAGACTAATGGGCCATAATATCATCAGAAGCACCTATAGTGACCATAAGTACAGGACACCTGAGTGTGGAGGTGAATTTGTGAGGAAGTGACAGGTGCATCCCAAAAAAGAGTTTGGGAATTGTGGTTTTCTTTAGGTTACAACAGAATACCACACCATTGTGGATGCTATTCAATGCCAGTCCTACCCAAAGTAGACCCATTGAGTTTAATGGACATGGCTAAATTAGATTCATTCTTTTTCGTGGCTCTACTTTGTGTAGGACACAATTGAATACAATTGTGTATAAACACATTATTTAGGAATTCTTTCTGCATGCACCACTGGCCAATTAGACTTTGCATAACTGTGCAGTGAAATGGTTAAAACCTTACTAATGGAAAACATGAGAGAGGGAGAGAGAGACTACTGCTTTTAGAAACTCCTTTATTATGGCATTTATTGGATGCAGTTCTTTAATAGGACCAGAAGAATATGTGTGTGTCCTTAAGTTTATAGATGAGATAGCTGTTTAATTATTAAAATGCAGAACAAACAGAATTGATTATAGAAAAGGAAATTGTGAAATACCATAATGCCAGTGCTTTTCTATTGAATGCTTCTATTTCCAAGTATGCATAAAGCTTAACACATGTAAAGAATCCATATACCTCACTCAATAGCTAAACTAATTTTCTGTTTTAAAATTTCTAGTTTCTGAAGACAAAACTTCAAAGGAAGTCAGACCTATGTTTATCCCTCTTATATGTCAGAGTTTAAATGCAATGTTTTATGTATACAGTCATCATGACAGTTGAAAGAGCTATGAGGAAAAGCAATTATATAATTGCTTCAAGTATTAAGTGGAAGGGATAAAGGTTTTTAGAAACCATAGAACTGTTTTAATAATTGTATCACCTGAAGTTGAGTAGCAAAATTATGTCCTGATTATTTATAATAAGTAATTAACTATATGCATGTATAGGCTATCACAGATTTTCAGAAATTATTTTTCACTAGCATTCTTGCGCGTGCACACACACATATACAAACACCCCATCATTTTCTATTTTAGCAGTTTCCACAATTTAAATATTACATTCCTATTGTTTGCTTTCTGTTATATTAGTAGTGTGTGTTTTGCAATTCTAATCTTCACATTTTTCTTTCTTTATCACCAAAGTAAGCCTTTTGAAGCCGAGGAATTTTTCACAGCAATATTGACAGTGTTCACATTTGCATGATGACAGCCAAGGAATGGAGCAGTAATTTTTGAAATTGCAGAAGTATTTAGAACACTGATAAAAGCTGAAATATATTTTTGATGGATTGAAGTTAAGCATACATGATTTTTCCTGCTGTCAAAAGGCTCTGAATTTAGTGAATATTTGCCTGCTGTGAGAATGCAAGATTAACATCACAACCATCACCCGGGCACCCAAACCCTGCAATTTAATAGCTTTTTAGGTTCTTTCCTTTTTCTAAACAGCAATTAATCTCATTTTAGTACAATTTTCTCGTTTCTGAAGTTGCTCATTGAATCGCTGTTTTGTTCATATTTGGCTTCAGCTCCTCTGCATAGTCATTAAAGTCCCAATTAATGTCACCTTTAGCTGAAGAGTACTCATTTTTATTGAGAAAATGACAGTTGCTGCCATGAGTAGTGCAGTGTAATATACATTAATTGCCCTGTAACACTGGTAATTACGAGTTTTTCAAGCCTCTCAGTAAACTGTCATGCCTAGACAAGACTGTGCTAAAATAGATTACTCATTAGGGAGACCTGTCCTGTTTTCTGTTGGGTTCTTAGTGTTGGTTAAAAAAAAAAATCTTGAGCTTGAACAAATAGTTGCCAAAAGCAATTTCCTACAACAACATACTTCTGTTGGGTTCTCCACCCGTCACTTAAGTCTGCGGTCAGCAAATAGACAGGGTGCAGCAGACTCAAGAGAAGCTGAGATTTGGACAGTTTTTTTGCACGGTGCTCAGGAATAAGCTTCATAGTCCTTAATTCAGCACTGTAGCATTGTATTGTGCTGTGTTAAAACAGATACGTACTGCATTATGAAACAGAAATTGGTACTGACAGGGTTTGGTTAGTAAAATCATAACATCACTCACTGTCAGCTATATTGAACTTATTAAACTTGTAGCCAAATAGTTCTAAATTCAGAAATTATCAGGTCTGTTGAAGAATGATATATTTGGGTGTTTTTGGGGTGTATCTCTTACACTTTTAGATTATATATCTGAAGAACATAGTGCTAATACCATGAGTGAAATAATTGGTTCTCAGTATCAGCCTTTAATACATGTTGTTAAATATATGTCACACCACCAACTGAGCTGAAAAATCAGGTGCTTCTAATTTCAGAACGAATGTATTTTTCCCTCTCTTTCCAGAGCATTTCTTGTTTTTCCATTTTTTAACATAATCACTTCTAAAGGCACGGCAGTGCTGAACTGAAAACCTTTGTTTTATCTTTGTTATAACACCTGCTTTAGGCAATCTGCTCCCTTTCCTCCCCACCCCCCAAATGAATTTTGTCACAGCCTTTCTTATTCTCTGATAGTGATGAGCTAATGAAAGTAGATAGTACAATTTGTGCTGACCAGGTAGCAACTGCCAGCGTACAGCTGAGGATAGTTTAAAGAAATAAATAAAATATAGCACTATATCACTGATTTACCCATTACACAACATTAATAGTGAGAGACCTTGGTGTGTTTATCTGTTTGTATTGGTGTGCATTTATCGAATTGTTTATGACAAGACTAATTGGGGTAATTGTAGACACTGAAATTACCTGTCAACTATATGTAACCACACTCCCTTTCTTTCTGACAAATGATGACAACTGAGGGACCCCGTAGCATTACTCATGATGGCTTTTCGAGTGGTAATAAGGACAATAGGGGCCCTGGCTAATTTGACATGGACAGCCTTCACAACAAGAAGCCAGCTAAATGACTTGTCAGTAGGGGAAAGAAGTCGGAAAAGTAATGGAGTCCCCCATGGCGCTCTGACAGGGAGATGAGGCAATTTCAACGGAAAGTGAAAAGGCTTCAGTTTGTCAAGTATTTAGAACAATCAGAGAACAGCTAGAGGCTGGAACCTGACAATAAATTTGTGAACCATGGTAGCAGTTTCATATAGGTCAGTTATTTCATAATGGTTATGCAGCTTTTAGAGGTTTGTGCTTTCGTAGTGTACTTCACATCCGCCAACTGGTGCTTTGTCACCTTAAATTTGTGCTTTGCTTTTACACAGTGGGAATAATAGTTAAGGTTACAGAGTAACAGAAGTGTAAGACAGCATGGTTTTCAGACCCCCAATATACTGAAAAATAAACAAAATCTGGATAGTAATCCTGTGATAGCATCCATTACAAGCCAGAGGTGTTAACACAGAGTGGTGGACTGCAACTTTCTCATTTGTGTTTTATTCAAAGCTTTCTTTTTTCTTTTTTCTTAATTATTAAGGGTCAATTCCTGATGCTTTTTTTCTTGAACTACATTCCAATTTTTATGGTTTGCATACCTGTGGTTACAGACATGTATAACTAATTACACCACACAAAAAACTTGCATTTGTTTAATGTTTTGCTGAAAGACTGGAACATTAAATAGAATTATTAAATCTGAACTATTTATATTTTGAGATTATCATAATCTTACTTTCTCCCTTATTTCCCTTAATTATTCTTTTTTTATATATTCTTTTGACGTTCATTTATTGATAAATACAGAGTAATTTTATATATCTGTCATTTGTATGGTTTGGCTGTATATTCTGATCTGGATTCTCATTTTACCCCTTTTCTTAGATTTAGTGAACACTTTCCCAAAGCAATCAGCAGCCATCTATATTTGCTTATGTATTTATCCTGTATACCAAAGAGCAGCCTTATCCTCTGACTACTGATATAACCAAATTGGCACAATCCACAAACAATAAGGAGGTATCAAGAGGTTTGGGCAAAGTCCAAACTACTAAAAATAAAAAAATAAAATTAAGGGGAGGGGAGGCCTGTGAGAGAACCCCAATGAGGACTGAGAATGCTCAGTGGCCAGCAAATGCTGGCAACTATTGGTGGGAGAGGAAGGAAAACCAGAGAGAAGGGCGAGGGGAATGCAGTATCAGGATACTGCAATGTATGTACCAGGTCTCACTAATAATTATTCCTCTTTTTCTATAGCATTTTTAAAGGCTTTTTCATTCCTAAGTGCTTTTTCATTCTTTTTGTATTTGTCCTGTACAGCAGTTACTTAATTGCATACTTCGGAGCTATGCAAAGATTTTGAACCCACATCTTAGTCCAGCATTCTGTCTGTCCATGTGAACTTCCTTCACTTAGCTTTCTTTTTTGGTCATGCTAACTTGAGCCTCATGAATAATCTAACTGCATTTTTTTTTTTTTAAATGCAGCACTGTTGCCACCAAAGTTGCTGTTTCCTTCTTACCGCTTTGGCTCCAGAGCCCTTAAATAAATGCTTCAGTATCAGTCTCACATGTTCATGTTATACTGGCCCAATCTGACATAACATTATGCCAAACCATGGCCTAGTGCAAACACAAAAGCATGTGGGCTTCTGGAACAGAGATAGTAGCCATTTTGCTCTTCCTCCCCTCCTCCTGCTGGTGTGCTGCTGTGAGTTAAGCCATGGTTTGGCTTAGCATGTTGTCCATGGTTTGCTCTTGAGATTGCAGCTTATGGTGTGCAGTGACACACCACTGCCCTGTCCCAGGGAGTATCTGTTGCAGTACTCTGCAGATTAGCTGTGCTGTTTCCCATTGGGAATGACAAAAAAGTAGACTAGGACCATTAGAGCATTTTGCTCAACTGTGAAATATGTTTATAGAGGCCATGTAGAAACTGACCCAGTGTAACTCAGCGTTGTCTGACCGCTAAGTAAGCTCAGTCTCCCCTTGGAGTTTTATTTCCTAAACATTTTTGTACTTCTGCAGGCCCCAGAATTCCACCAAAGATCCTGATACATCCCTCTCATTTTTCATCTACAACCATATTGTCACTTGAGAACTGAATTCACTATCTGAAGAAGAATTTATGAATTCAGCATCTGTTTCAGAGCTGGAATAAAACTATTGATTAATGATATTTAGTAGGTGTGTATATACATCTATTTAGTTTGTGTGTGTTTGTGTAGACAGATACAGATGAAGTGTGTGTGTTCATTATTCTGTTCAATACAAATGTAGCATATTAGAAAAAAATAAATTATCGATATATTATTGCTGTTTTTATTACAAGTATGTATTTGCAAAGTCATTTCCCCTTTTTTCTTTTTTGTTAGTTGGATGTAGTGAAACCTATTTATCTAATAGGTGGCATATGTTGTAGAGAAAAACACAACATCCTCGTTTCCTCCAGACAATCAACCATGAAATAATTAACTGAACTTTTTGTTTTTCCAGCAGATTTTAAAGAAATACAATACAATTGAATTTGTCCAGGTTTTTAAGTGGGGAAGGGGACATAAAAGATGTGACCTAAGCATTTTATCTGGCCACATTCTCTTTTAACTGTTAAAATATCCCGAAGCACTCGATCACATTGCATTTTAATTTTAAAGCCATGTGTTCTATTAGTGAAGGGCACATGTTACTGATTTGCACTCAGAGTTCCAGCCTGTTTACCAGAACACAAGGCTGGCATGTCCAAAGTCTCATCTAGGTCAAAAGGCCTAGAGTCGACATCTTTCTGAAACTTTACCCTTGTGAAAATTGGAAGCTCTGATTAGCTCTGCCAACAGCCAATTGTATGGTTTCTTACTGCCACTGATTATATTAGCTTCACATTTATCAACGGCATAGCCAAGCACTTAACCTATTAACATAAGGATTTGTTTATTTAAGGGCAGCTGCTATCCTCATCACAGTTGGGCCAAACCAGTGGAGTATATCTTGAAAGGATTTTTCCTAGTATGAAACAGCCCTCATATATTCAGTCATATTTAGGCTATATTTGGTCCTGAACCGTTAACTTAAATAGGTGTTTTGTAACTGACTTTTGTGACACATTGGTTTCAGTCTGAGATACTATTTGATGCCTAGATGTTTGCACAAATAAAAATTGTTTAACCGTGTGTGTGTGTGTTTTAACACAAACCATGAGGTACATTTAACACACCAATTCTATATGTGTCTACTCAGTAGTAAGTCCTATTCTTTACAGTGGCCCTTGCTCTCAACATAACCAACAGTGGGAGTGGATTGCGCCCAAATATATAAAGTAAATATTTAAAAATTATACTATACACACACACACACACAAAAAAATAATCCTTGTACATAGAAAAGTAGCATCAAGTTCTGCTAGCCTATTTTTGTTGAGTTTCTTCTAGTGTTCCCTTGACAAAATATCTGTTTTAGCCCCTCTGTCTGTCTCTCTCTTTTACAACTGTTCAGTTAGTGGTTGGGGTTAGTGGTTTTATTTAGTCTTGTGTTGTTTTTAGCATTCTTTTTTGTTAGGTATTTCTTAGCGCTTGTTCGCCTCCTAAAAAGGCAAGATATAAATACCTTAATAAGTAGACAGAATGATCCCACTATTTACACTTTGTCATTCTATTTTTAGTGCACACAGAATTCTTTGTGGCCCACAGTGAAATAAAGCTAATTTACCCATGAGTTATAAAATGCTAAAGGGAATGTTACCTGAGAATCACAAGATCCCATGAAGATTTTTAGTGGTTTCATTTTATGTGATCAAGAAAACATCCTAAAATCCATCATCCCTTGGATTATCGTCTCCTAAGTATTTTATTAAGACCAGTATTTAAAAGCAAAAGCCTTTCTAGAGCGAACATTTCCATAAATTTGCACATACATAAATACTTATGTGTTAAGCCAGAGCAAATAAATACAGTAAAGAGAAAACAATGCCTAATCAAACAAACTTCTCAATCCACTTTGTGTAATATCTTAGAAGTTTCCATGCTTGGAAAATGAGGTTCTTAGAATTAACTAATAGTTCAAAGGTGGTGTAAATTACCTGGAATTACAAATGAATTGTAATTCTTACTTTTACTCCTTCAACTGGAATTATAGCTTTTTTAATCTCTAGAATTTACCATTTTTCTCCTGTTGCCATAGTGAAATCAGGTAGCACGAGCAAAGCTGCAGGGTTTTTTTTTCTTCTCTTTGAACTTAGTTAAAAATAATGCTTAATCTATTAGGCATGCTCTTAAAATATGCTTTAAAAATGTAAATGTAAAAGTAGAGCAGGTGGAAAGTCAGAGACTGACAGGTTTAGAAATGAGAATCCTGTTTATCCATGTGCAGTTTCAAGGAAAGATTTTGCCCCTTTATCAGTTACTTTTTGCCTCAAAAGACATTTTAAACCCAAAGAAACATTTTGCTTTGCCAAGTTCACTGGTTTGAAATGCAAGTGTGATCTCTACACATCCAAAAACAATCCAAACTTGTGAGAGTAATAGCTTTTGCTACTGAAATGGGAGGATTGATTTTGATTATATATTTTCTGGTTTTATATTTTGATTTTGTTATATGAACCTCCCTGAGACCTCTGGGTATAGGGTGATATATAAATTCAATTAATAATATTTTCCTACTGAGTTTTTTTCTGATGAAAGCCTCTATTTACCTGTGGCCCTCCAGATGTTGTTTTCCTTCAAATCTAATCTCATCAACCCTGCCCGTTGGTCATGCTGACAGGAGTTGATGCAAGTCCGATAGCATAGGAAAGGCCACAGCTCCCCCCCCCCCCCTTATTTGCTAGCTCTTGAATCACCTGGCTGTCAAAAAATGCTGGTGTAATCTTGATTGGGTTTTGCTCAATTACAGTAGTAAGCAGTAGCAGGCAGCGGGGTTGTGCTGCGTTGTTACCTGGCTGAGTTGCAGCTGCATGCTGAGATGGAGATGGGCAAGTAAGCGGTGAGTTTGGTACAGTGCAAACACACAGGCAGAAGCACCAGATTTGCTCCATTGGCAAGTTCGCACCACAACAATCTCACATCCACCTAGCCCCTCTTCATCTCCATCCTGTTATACACCAGCCATTTGGCCAGAGGGAGATCAGGTAAGGGGCACAGCCCCAATACATCATCCGCTACTGATTTTTATCCTGTTTCTCAAGCAAAGGCTATCGGTGCTTACTAAGATGGTGGCTCTGTCTCTACAGTTGGCAATAATGCTTCTGAATACCAGTTGCAGGAAACCACAGGAGAGGGTAATGCTCTCGTGCTCTAATCCAGCTTGTGGGCTTGGTCGCTGTGAGAACAGGATGCTGGGATAGATGAGGCTATTATGACCTTCTTACACTCAATTAAGGGATGCGAGTGGCGCTGTGGGTTAAACCACAGAGCCTAGGACTTGCCAATCAGAAGGTCGGCGGTTCGAATCCCCACGACGGGGTGAGCTCCCGTTGCTCGGTCCCTGCTCCTGCCCATCTAGCAGTTCGAAAGCACATCAAAATGCAAGTAGATAAATAGGTACCACTCCGGCGGGAAGGTAAACGGCCACGTGACCTCTGCTAATAAAGCGAGATGAGCGCCGCAACCCCAGAGTCGGCCACAACTGGACCTAATGGTCAGGGGTCCCTTTACCTTTTACACTCAATTAGTTACCCTTCTACTTTGAAAGTAATGCAGAGCATCTTTTTTTTTTCCACTCTGCCTTTATTGAATTGTGATTTATTTATTTAGAAAAGCTTTATAAACTGCTTAATCAAAGACCGAATCTCTGGGGTACATTGCAAAGTTGTAGATAAAAACCACAAATCTGTTTTTTATAAGCTAAAACACAGATAAAATCAGCAAAAATGTTAAATCAAATGTAGGCAACCAAATCTCATATCTGGATAGGCTTGCTGAAATAAAATTTAAAAAGTTGTCAATAGGTATATAAAACAACATAGCATGGATGCCTGCCTTATGTCAATAGATAGATTGGACTATTAAATAAATGATTACTTTACAACAAGAGATGAATTAGACAAGTGCTTATGAAACCTTGTTCTAAACAGTTGCGGGGATGGAGGTGTTAATATAGTCTGTTGAGCCCTGCCTCTTTAAGATCAGTCATGAAAGACCAGCAGGTAGAATACTTTCTCTGGCTAAAAGAAGGAATGACCTCAGGAAAAGGAGGTTGTAGCAAAAACTATTTTGGCCTAGGCTCCCAATAAAGAATTAATTACTTGAGGCCTAGCCACCTAGTCACCTTTTGGGTGTGTGACACCTCAGTATGACACATGTAGTGGGAGAGATTTTGTCTTTGGCACATCTCACTGTTCTGGCAAGGACTGCAGCCAGATCAACAGCTGAAAAAAGAAAAGATTTCTTCTGGCACAAGGCAGCCAGAGATTATTCAGATATCATCTTGCACTGGCCCCAGGATGGCCTGTTAGTTCAAGCCCTAAAAATAAACAACTATTAATCACCTAATGGCAAGATGAGTTGACCAGCACTTTGGCCGTCTGGACCTCAGGTTAACCTTTCTCAATAGCTTGTCTCATGTTTTCTGTCACCCTGGCAGTTTGCAGCCTGGCATTCCTCTTAAGTCCGTCAGTTTCAAGCTTAACTAAATGTTTGCTTCTAATTCTTCTCAATGATGATGTATAGTTTGGATCTTGGGGGAATTAGACAATAGAGGGCTTCCCCCTACTTGCAGCCTTTCCAGAATAGGTTAATAGGCATGAAAGATTTGGAATGAAGATAGAGCTTTGTAGAGAGTACATTATATTTTTACGTACAACTCATGAAACAGCCATTTGGCAGAATTCTTTTCAAAGGTAGAATTCACTCTGATGTGAGGTTTTTGCTCTGTTTTTCTTATCCAAGTAGTAAGGAAAATCATAATCTGCGCATAGTTCTCTCTAGCTAGTCCTTATCTCACGATCACCACTTAAAAGATTAGTAAACTAAGGATCTTGAAAACCATCCTGTGATTTTTATTATGTACAGCCCATATTACTGAGCGCATAGGACGTGAGGCTACAATTAACGTGGGCTTCTATTATAATTCCTCGGCAAATCCTTTTTATTGCACCAAAGCCATTTAGACTCATGAAATGCCGAGTTTCTTCATCTAAACCACAATGTGGATAAAAGCAACTCAAGATCATGCATTGCCATGGCTGGGTGTGGAGACCCAAGGCAAACAGATATGAAAGGAGCTTCCAAACTGGCAAGAGTTTGGGGGGGGGGGGGGAGAGAAGCAGCGTCAAGTATCTTGCTGAAGAGGACCTTAGGAAAGAGTGAGTCTAATGAGCCTATGCATTGGCCTCCAGTTGACTGAACAAATTGCAGTGCCCCCTGCTAGTGCTGGCTAGTGAGGTGGCTTCTGAAAACAGTGGTGAGGTGTCAGAGAACAAAGGTCTGTAGCCTGCTCTGCATCCCCTAAGCTAGTCAGCTGCTGACAGGTGCAGTGGAAGAAGTTGAAGTAACATTCGAATGCCATTCTGGTCATCTGTGCATGGGAGCCCTATCTTGTTCTTCCTGTCACAATTAGCATATCGTGGGCCATCTTCCTCCCAGCAGTGTATGCTCCCCACCCAGGACTGATTTGAAGCTGAGTTTAAAAAGCCCCATGAGGATCATCTCCCACCTAGGCAGCCATAGATGGTTCATGCCGTTTATGTGTTGGATAGCTAGTTTCTTAGTTTGGAATGATTCAATGTGAACATGATTGTTGTTGTTGTTGTTTAGTCATTTATTCGTGTCCGACTCTTTGTGACCCCATGGACCAGAGCACGCCAGGCACTCCTGTCTTCCACTGCCTCCCGCAGTTTGGTCAAACTCACACTGGTAGCTTCGAGAACACTGTCCAACCATCATGTCCTTTGTCATCCCCTTCTCCTTGTGCCCTCCATCTTTCCCAACATCAGGGTCTTTTCCAGGGAGTCTTCTCTTCTCATGAGGTGGCCAAAGTACTGGAAGGATCTTTCCTTCCAGTGAGCACTCAGGGCTGGTTTCCTTAAGAATGGATAGGTTTGATCTTCTTGCAGTCCATGGGACTTTCAAGAGTTTCCTCCAGCACCGTAATTCAAAAGCATCAATTCTTCGGCGATCAGCCATCTTTATGGTCCAGCTCTCACTTCCATACATCACTACTGGGAAAACCATAGCTTTAACTATATGGACCTTTGTTGGCAAGGTGATGTCTCTGCTTTTTAAGATGCTGTCTTTAAGATGCTGTGAACATGATTAATGTATTTTAAATGCTTTTCACATAATCCATATTTCTCATCCACTGTTGTGTCAATTTTTCTCAGTATACAGTTTTAAGTTTACATTTTAAACTCCCCAATAGCCACCAAAATAGTAGATGGTTTTAATGTCCACAAAATAAACAATTGCTTTGAGTTATATATAAGCCCCCCAAAAAATGGATTAGCAGCATTCCTGCAGTCTGTTAATGCTCCAATTGTTGCCACACAAATAAAACATCCTTTTTTTGCATAAGCAATAGTGCATTTGAGTTAAACTGTATTCAACAGATATATGACAATGTGTAGAAAACTATGTGTTCCTTTCTTCAAATCTACTAAATACGTAAAAGTGTTTGAAAACACCATGAGCCTGGCTGCAGCGCAAGACACTTTGCAATCTTTCACCGGCCTCAGATGGAGGCAGAGACAGTAGTACCTGGCAAGCAGGTTGGTAGGCACAAAAGAGCAAGACTTGACAGGCTTCAACCAGAGTTCAATTCGCTGGTCCACAAAATTCAGTTGTGAAAAGTGGTTTGAAGCACAGCTAAGGACTATGCTCTGGGTGCTTTTAATGTTACATCTGTCTTCAGCAGCTAATAAGTTCCATTACATTATGAGATAAATCTGTCAATTATTAGTAACGTTTCACAGTTACCTGTACACAGTGTTCTAGGTACTGTATATGCACAAAATTAATGAATGCACACATTAACCACATTTTTGCAAGTATCCAGGAGACAGGATTGGTCACATATGGTAGCAAACAATGTAGCAAACATACAAGGGTAGGATTCTGGATTTATGGAATACAGCCAAGCTGTGTCATAAACTGATTTTGAAAGTTCCCTCATTTTCCAAAGCAATTTGCTGTGCGGCATGTTGGGAAAGTTATTTAGGAAACATATTTAGGAAACATAAACCCAAAGAAACCAAGCCTTGTAAGGAATAGTTTAGAAAACTGGGTATGATTAGCCTGGTGAAGAGAAGACTGAAAGGAGATATGATAACCATCTTAAAATATCTTAAGGGCCGGAAGATGAAACAAGCTTGTTTTCTCCTGCTCTGGAGGGTAGGACCTGGACAAATGGATTCAAGTTATGAGAAAGGTGATTCCAACTAAACATCAGGAAGAACTTTCTGGCAATGAGAACTGTTCGACAGTGAAACAGACTCTCACAAGAGCTTGTGGACTCTCCTTCCTCGGAGGTTCTTAAGCAGATGTTGGATGGCCATCTGTCATGTATGATCTAGTTGAGATTTCTGCATTGCAGGTGGTTGAACTAGATGGCACTTGGGGTCCCTTCCAACTCAACACTTCTGTGATTCTATGAAAGCATCATCAGACAATCAATATAATTGTAATATCTGGTTAAATCAATGTGCTGGATTGCTTCCATAATGGTTGAATTTCCAGTCTCCTGACAAATATACCTTAGCTAATGGTTTGCATTTCAGTGTAACTCTTAAGGTAACCATTTTCTCTGGGAATTGCACTTGAATATTTTTTTTTTTAAAAGGCTTAAATAGTATGTACAGCATCTCGTGGATTAGGCTATTCAGTAAATTTATAGTCAATACATATAACCCAGGGACGCGGGTGGCGCTGTGGGTTAAAGCCTCAGCGCCTAGGACTTGCCGATCGAAAGGTCGGCGGTTCGAATCCCCGTGGCGGGGTGCGCTCCCGTCGTTCGGTCCCAGCGCCTGCCAACCTAGCAGTTCGAAAGCACCCCCGGGTGCAAGTAGATAAATAGGGACCGCTTACTAGCGGGAAGGTAAACGGCGTTCCGTGTGCTGCACTGGCTCACCAGATGCAGCTTGTCACGCTGGCCACGTGACCCGGAAGTGTCTGTGGACAGCGCTGGCTCCCGGCCTATAGAGTGAGATGAGCGCACAACCCTAAAGTCTGTCAAGACTGGCCCGTACGGGCAGGGGTACCTTTACCTTTACCTTACATATAACCCATTATTTTCCTTTTCCTAAAAACTCTAGTGTCCCCCTCTACCCCACTGGTGTTCAGCCCCCAGTTTAACAAGTCTGACCACAAAGTATAAATCTGCACAATGCCTTGAAGGTAACATTTATTTGTGAGTGTGTGAGTGTGTGTGTGTGTGTGTGTGTTATAGCCTGCTTTATAAATGGTTTAGGAAATGGGCTACAAGATTGCAAACAGATTGTGGGAAATGGTCTTATTTTCTGGAGTTGGGAACAAGAGGAATCCACACGTTCCTTGCACTTAAATAGGCGCATCGAGTAAAAACTAAAAGGTTTTTACATTGCACAGTCTAATAACAGAGATTTTTGACTGTCTGAAAAAGGTCCTTTCTCCAACATTGTTGATTTCTTCACTGATTAATGCTTGGACTTTCAGAATAAATCACATTGCTCCAGCATAATGGCCTATGAAACACATTTCTTTTTAGACAGGAGTCTCTTGTTTTGACACTGGATTTGGATTCCAAAGACTGGGTTGTTTCCATGTTTTCTTTTTTTAAGAGAGCTCCATGGCCCTCATACATGGTCTATGAGCTTCCCAGAGGCATTTGGTTGAACAGAATCCTGGTCTAGATGAACTTTGGTCTAATCCAACAGGGCTCTTCCTATGTTCTGATTTCATCACAGTGAGCAATAGTTGTAACATTTTCCGTTCAGCCTAACTTTCTTTAAAGTGATCACAAAAGGAAGGTTGGTCACCAATTTGTTTAACCGTATAATTAATCTATAAATAAGTTTCTCCACTTACTCTATAATTTGCAGCCCTGAATTGGGTTCTTCACAAATCACATCTATGCATCTATGAAAAATGGTGGTGAGTCTCAAATTAAAAAGGGTGGTTCTTGCTTCTATCTTTGACCTCTTTACTGCTTCCCGTTGACACAAAAGGGAAAAAAGGCTAAATGACTTTTCAAATTAAGGCAGCAATAATTAACTACTGGCATTGTTTGTGATTTTCCGATTCTGCGAGCTAATGAGAGAGAAATTAGTGCTTAGCAGCAGGAGTTTCTGATAGTCAGTGCCAAATGTTAAATGTGCCAACAAGTTAATTTTGGTTTTAAGTACTTCACTTAAGTCTTTTTGAACAAGGAATTAGAATAGAGGTTGTATGGATGTTGCGCATATGCTACCTTTGATTTATGGAGACATTGTATTATGAGACACAGCCTGTCCGGCGTTGAAGGAGTAATAACATTAATGCATAAAGTACAGAAATCCAGTTGATTCAGTGGGCCAGTTGAAACATAACCACAAACCATGGTTTGTGGTTACAAGAGAGGATCTATTGTAGGCCACTATAATCTGGTTTTACTGCCGATCACCATTTCGAAAGAATTATTTAACACAGCTAAATCTGCAACACTAGTCCTCACATAGCACCTGTCATTCTAAAACACCCAAGGTTTTAAGAGTGAAAGATGCTATACACAGCAATTGCTTCTGAAAGCATAGGAAGGCAGTGGTTATAAATCCACAGATGGCCGAATTAAGCAGTTGAATATAAGAAAGATCCTCCGTCTAATCAGAATGGTAAAAGAAGTCCACTAGGTTTTGTCGCTTTTGTTCATTATTCATTAGACATCTGTGGAACGGTCCTTCCATTGTAGTGTTGGAAAGAACCATCCCAACGAAGCCAGCCTGGTTCTGCCCACATTTTTAAATATGTTTCATTGACTTGACGGAGTTTTAAATTGTTATGGCTCTCTTGAGACATCCCCATTATAATTAAGGCCCTTAACAAAAGCTGACTACCATGTTGGTGTGAATTCAGACCCGTGTACAAACCATTATATGACATTCCACTGACCTTGTACATACAGTCTCTTAACAGCTCATCCTGTACTGTTGTTTTTGGCAAGTTCACTGTGCCATACAATAAATCACAGAAAGGGAGAAGGGAAGAGCTTTCTGGCCTCGTGTTGTACAGCCTGGTGTAACGTTAGACTATAGAAGGCTGTTCTGTTTTTAGACATCCTTTTACTAACCTAACATTCATAATTTATGATTTCACTGTAAAATTCTTGCAATACTATACCAAAAGTAGTGCTTCCCTTTAATTAAGTGCTCTCAGTAGGAAAAACGTGAAACTGATGTGCAAAACATATCACTACACAATGATTGATAGTGATTACTTCTTTATGAACCCAGCCTGAGGGTCTGAACTTCCTGATGGATAAAATAGGCCATGGGGCTACTTCCTGAGATTGCCTAGTAGGGATCAGTCAGCCTTAGTAATATCTGAGGAATTTCTAAGGCACAAGCAGGAGAGTTTTAGAATTAAAAAAAAAACCTGTGATGAACTGTGTTTTTGCATTGATAGTTTCTTGTGCAATTCCTCATTGTAGAGATTTTATTACGAATAATAGTAAGCATTGCACAATACTGAAATCTTTGCTCCTCTCTGATTTCTTCTTCATACTCTTCCCTTTTCTTAATCCTGAAATATCAGGGCTGGAACATGTGGAAAGCAAAATAATATAGAGCCTCCTCTAAAAATCATGCAGTGTTCAGCCAAAGGTTCTTATTGGACTATTATTAACTAATATTTAAGGAAATAACAAATAATATTTGTTTGTCCAGTAAGAATCTTTGGAGATCCTTTGAAAGATTAAACACAGCCTTTCGTTTAAACGTGCTTTATCTTCAATACCTGTAAAGCGCTTTGTTCATTTTCCATTACCTGTTTCCAGAGTTATTAATAGTTCACAGCTTCACATGTTTTTATGCTCTTCTTGTTGGTGTGATTATTCATTAATAATGTCTGGTCTTTTCTTTTTTACCCTAGATTTGGTCCCGGACTAGTTATCTATTGGTATGGCTTTATCGAAGAGTTGGACTGTCATCGCAATCGTGGTATCTTGCTCAAAGACTGCTTCCCTACAGACATAGTTACTCTTTGAGACTTCCATGGGGGTGATAGAAAAAATGAGAGGAAAAGGCGAATCCGGAAGCAATTTTACTTTCCTGCGCTATAAACTACTGGCAACATCTGCCCTGAACTTCAGGTGAACTCTTCCAGCCCAGGATCACACTACTACTACTTTAGACAAACACATCAAGGGTCTCTGCTTTACTTCAACCCTCTGCTGATGCAAGCAGCCAAAAAATACAGACACAGCCCAAACATTATCAGCATTTCTGTCTCTGTCAAACAGTTTATAGATAGCCGTAATCTTTCTTCCTTCCGGATGGCTTCTCCTTGCACTTTGAACAAAAGAAGAAATGTGGAGGCTGAAAGGTGTGGCTTTCAGTTTTCCTCCCAGTTATGAAGTCACTTTAAAAAAATGTCTTCTGTCACACAAGCCTCTTTTCTGGCAAATGTTAAAAACCTAGCTAACACAAACTTAAGTATTCCTTTCTTAAATGGTCATGTTGTGCCAAGCTACTACAGGCTCGTATAGGTTAGGGAAGCGAGTCATCTGGCAATGCATTGTTTTAACTCTGAACTTACAGGGTTTCTGGGCACAAAGCCAGACAGTTGACCCTTTTAATGTAAATTTTAATTACTGGTATTTATCTCATTTCATGCTGTTAAAAGCAATAGCATAATTGTAGTAATGCTGTTCTCTCTTACAAAAAAATGTTTCTTTTGTCCGATCCTGAAATTAAAAGTCAAGAAATATTTATAGTATATATTAAGTTGTAATGGGCATTTTAATATTTTAGAATAAAGTGGGCATTGTTAGAGCTTGAGTCTTAGCCTGGCAATCTGTGTTAGAAAGATCTTTTCGGTAACAGTATGAAGGCAAAGATTTTATTTGGACATGCTGTGGAGATGACTGAGAATCAGAGCTATGTACCTGATATATTACCCTTGGATATGAATTCAATACCTAATGGTCATGCTCACAAGCATATAAAACTATTCAGGCTATAGCAACCCTAAGTGGATGCCTCCTGCACTCCCATAGCCTATTTGAAGTCCTCAGTTCATCATCCAACAAGTACTCAAAGCTCATCATGTATATTCCACTTTCATGGCAGAAGGAAATGGAAGAAATACAATTATCACTGCTTTTCATACTCTTTTGATAAGCTATTATAAGCCTCTTTCCATTGCTTCAGAAACTGGTCCTACCCACATTCATATTATATATCTTCTGCCAGTCACTAGCATTCTCATATCTTTATATACTCATCTCAGCAAGGAAAGACAACATTCTGCTTACACATTCATTCATTCATTCATTCATTCATTTGTTTGTTTATCACAATTATACCTTCCCCTTAACCAAAAAGAGATCTCAGAGCATCTTACAAAAATCATTCCTAAAACACGCTCTGTCCTCAGACTCGCAAACAAAAAAGACGTAACACACAAGGAAAAAGGAATGATAGGGAGGAGGAAAATGCAAGCTCCAGCACACAAGTTCTTACAATTACAGCCAGCAGTGGTAGTGGCAGTTCTGGCTATGGGGAATTAAATATGAATTTCTATGACCCACATGCATGGGGAGGGGCAAAAGAAAATGGCTGGGTTCAGAAATGCCTGGATTCAAAACACGGGGCTTTGCACACTCTCCTGCAGAGACAGAGCCCCAGTAGCAGAGATTAAACTCACAAAAGTTAAGCAGTAATATAGGGTTAGGAATATAGGTTGCTAAAACTTTTTAACCAGTTCAATTGCATGCAGCAGCTAACCTCTTTCTACTCCTCTTGCTATGAGCAGGCCACACACAGAAGTAAGTTTAAAATTATTTACTTACAGATATTCAAGGTCTCGGCCATGCATTGTTCCATGCAGCAGCAATGATAATGCAGGCAGAACACTCTTGGGTAGAAAATACAGCAGGACAACTTCGATTATGCATTCTAAGCTTGCAGCTAGCTTAAGCATGTCCATCCTGCTTGATTACACGATGCAGAGATAGAGAGATAAGGAAGAGGAAAGAAGCTTCACTTCCTTTACAGAGGAGAGGGGGTATGATCAAACTGAATCTATCTAGCAATACAACTCTGTGATCCTTAACCCCTTAATGCACCAACTAGCAGCAATGCATAGTTATGTTTTACCGCAATCTCCCACATTGGCTGTCTTTCCCTTAATAAGAGCAATCCTTCCCCTGAAACACTCTACACACACACACCCTGATCAGATCCAGGAACAGAGCTTGTGAGACATCTAGGTCAAAAGGGCAGAGCAAATTGTGAAGTTACCTTTTCCCCAGAGTTCACTCAGTTTTGCTGCTTTTTAAAATGAAAATGGGGAAATCTCATTGTATTAAAATAAATAACATTGTTTCCTCCTACCCCCCTCCATCATCCATTTCCAGCAGAAGAATCTCAGTGCTTTTCCTAGAGTAGACCATAGCTTGCCTATTTTGCAGAGGACCCTGTAGTTTTTGAGGTATGTTTCTTTGAAATATTAAACTTTCAGCAAGACCTTATTTCAAGCAGCTGTAACTCATTTATGTTTAACATACTGCAACAAGCTTGTAGGTTTGCTTGCACATAAAAGATGGCAGAAGAAATCTGTAGTGTGTAACTTACTGGTACTACACAGAAGTAATATTCAGGGTGTTACTGCCTAGTGTACATAAAACTTGTTCAAAAGGTGAAAATAAAATAGTATTCCAGCATTATTTCCATACAGAACTGAAGATGAGAGTTGTCTACATGGGGTGGGGGAAGTTTTAAGGGTAAAACTGGATTTGCTTGAGGTGGTACAGCTGCATTCTGTTGTGTGAAGTAATCTGCAACAGCAGCCTTTATAAGATGGCTTAGTAGTTCTCTCTCTCCCTCTCTTTGGAATAAATTAAATTTATCTGCACAGATGTTGAAAATCCTGCTCAAGCCCCATCTAATCTTTGTTTTGTTTGAATTTTACATTAAATTATGTTAAGGAAAGATAAATAAACGAGGTGCTTGTATCTTAGTATTTATACCCCTCCATAACGTTGTGACATAACAGGTTGGCAGACTATATTGGTGTCTTCAATCAAAGTTTTTGACTTTATTTAGAAATGAGCCCATATAATCATTTTAAAAATAGCATGAAGCAAGTCATAAAGACTCGCTGTCGAACTGTGCTAATTCTCTTTCCACAGGCTTACCATCAGCAAAATTATTTTAAAAACTGATAAATTAAAAATGGTGCTCTATTGCAAAATAATAATGTATGTGTATTTTTCCTTATCAAATATACACATCAATTATAAGTGGTTTTTAAAAAAAAACCTGAAAAAACCTATTGTGTTGTGTTTTTTTACAATGCTATAGTCATTAGAACCTTAACATTACAGCCAAATCCAGTTTTATGGAGAGAGTATTCTGCAGAATGTGCTAATGAATTATGCCAAGCAAGAAAACAGAAGTGGGCATAAAACTGAATGATGTTCTCACTGGCATATATAGACTTACCAAGCATCTGCTCTTACAAACACTGTAAAAAGGCCTTTCCCCAAGCCATAGAAACTGCTGCATTTGTGTGCAATGAGTTCAATATGGAGATAAAAGGAAAATCTTTGGTTCATCAATAATGAGACATGGACACACATGGGCTCATTCTCAGTTGCCAGAGGCTCAGCTAATTACCTTTCTGTTATTCTTGGGGGTGGGAGATCTTCCTAAAATGGAGAGGGAAGTGGAGTTAAAATTAAGTAGATATGGGGGGGGGGATATAGTGATGGCGAGTGACTTCTTCGGTTCGGATTAAGACTCTTTCAGAATTATCAGTGGCATAATGAAGTTTTCTCTCAACAAACTGGTAAGAGTGGAGGGAAACCTGTGACTCACCAAGCAAGCCTTGTGTCTGAGTAGGGATCCTCCACAATTTGAATGCAGGGCTCCCTAGTCAAAACCAAACACCCTAATTACACAGGGGTCACCAGTGTTGCACCCACAAGTGGCAGTGTGCCCACCAGTGCCTCCAATGGCAGCTGCGAAAGTTCTCAGTAGACATTCCCTTAGGAATCCACAATGCATGAGTTTATTTGCGCCTCCTGTTGTGTTACTATTTGCACACGCTCAGCCTCTCCTGCAGTGAACACACACCCTCAAAAATGCCCACATTTCATTGGATGCCAGAATTGGACACCCACAATAATTCTGAACAGAGGGAGGTTCAAATTCCTCCTGTGTAGGAATGAGCATGGCAGTGGCTGATGTACAGTCAAACCTCGGTTGTTGAACGTAATCCATTCCGGAAACCCGTTTGGCTTCCAGAATGTTCAACAACCAAGGCGCGGCTTCCAATTGTTTGCAGGAGCTTGCTGCACTCAAGCGGAAGCTGCGCAGGACGTTCAGCTTCTGAAAAGCGTTCATAAACCGGAGCATTTACTTCTGGGTTTTTGGCGTTTGGGAGCCCAAAACGTAGGCATTTGGGATCCAAGGTTTGGCTGTAGTTGTATTTTTTCCCATTGATGAGGTACCGTATTTTTCACTCCATAAGACACACTTTTTTCCTGTTAAAATGTAGGGGGAAATGCCTGTGCTTCTTATGAAGCGAATGCTGCACGGAGGAGGGATGTGTAAGCGGCTCTTGTCTGCTTTGCTGCTTTAAAGCGAGCCACAGAGGGAAGGAAGGGGAGCCATGGCCCCCATCTGTCCCTCCTCTGGCTCGCTTTAAGCAGCAAAGCAGACAGGGGCCGCCCGCTTTGCTGCTTTAAATTTGCTGCTTAAAAGCGAGCAGCGGAGGAGGGACGGACGGGACCCATGGCTCCCTTTCCTTCCCTCCTCTGAGGCTTCTTTAAAGCAGCAAAGCAGACAGGAGCCGCCCACTTTGCTTCTTTAAATAGTTTAGTACAACATTTGATTCAGAATATTTTTTGTGTGTGTTTTCCTCCTCTAAAAACTAGGTGCGTCTTATGGAGCGAAAAATACGGTAGACGATGGGAAATGTGCATTCATCATTTTGTGGCCCCGTCTCTTTTTCTGCTCATCCAGAAGTTTGCAGAATATAAAGCTATAGTTATGCACACACATCTTCCAGGGCGTTTAGTGTGCTTCAGTTGATGGTGTTGCGTTTTACACCACCTAGGTAATTTTTCATTTAAATGTGGTCTATAAAGGATTTTAATAAATAAATAGCAAGAATGAAAATCTTGAATCAGTGTCAGCTTTTGGGCTTCCGAGAAGATAATCAAAATTGCAAGACCAGCCCTCCTCCATCTGTGCTGACTGTTAGCGAAATGATGCTGGGAGTTGCCCTAGTGCTATTCTGGAAGCCAAAGGGAAGGATAAAAATCTATTCGTTCTTTTACTTATGTCAATGAATGAATGCCAAAAATAAATGTGCAACGGATGCTAGAAGATAGAGAGTGTGAAGGAAGAGCTACAGGATGTTCTTTATTTTGGACACATATTGATTGATGCAGGAATCCATATGAGCTCCAGAAGACTGACCTACCCCATTGACCACTGGACAATGTGCAGATATTATAGTTTGCACCATAGAGGTGAATGTGGTAGCCTTTCTGAGAGGCTACATTTGCAAGCTCTCAACACACATGAAAACACTGGTTTGTGGGGGGGGGGGGGATTCACTCTGAATCATATTAAGCCAGTGTTGTTTATTCACTTTCCCATAGTATTCTTTGTGCATTAACTTTCAACACTTGTCTACCACAAATACAAGAGTCTTTATGATGCAGTAGCCAAATCTCCTACACATCAGTTCAACAGAGGCCCATGGTTCAGCCTAGATCAGAGAATGCTTAAGGGGAAAGATGAGGCTAGAAGAGACATGACCACTAGGGAGGCTGGCCAAGAATAAAGATGGCTTGAGAAAGTGGGGCAAAGTAGGTTATGCAGGGGAAAGTGAGGACCTGGGAAAACACAGGCTGGTAGAAACATGGAACTCAAGAAATGGAGAATCCAATGAAAAACTAGCTGTAGCCAGTGCTTTTTTTCTGGGGGGATGCCGGGGTCCGCATTCCCCTAAACATTTTGTGAATCTTTGTACTTTTGTCCATTTACTGTACACTGGTACCTCGGGTTACAAACACCTCAGGTTACAAACACTTTGGGTTACAGACTCCGCTAACCTGGAAGTAGTACCTTGGGTTAAGAACTTTACCTCAGGATGAGAATAGAAATCGCACGGCAGCAGAGGGAGGCCCCATTAGCTAAAGTGGTACCTCAGGTTAAGAATGGTTTAAGAACGGACCTCCGGAACGAATTAAGTTCATAACCAGAGGTACCACTGTATTTATTTTTCCTGATTTGAACTATAAAATGGTGATTTTCTTGAGTCAAAATGAGAGTACCCTTAAACATTTTTTTAGAAAAAAAGCACCGCTGAGTATTATGGGCCAAAGAGCCCAGGGAAGAAAAGGGTTGTGAACTTGAGACTATATACTGTGACAGGAGGATTCTCTCAGTTGTGGCAATAAACCTACTGCAGGCATCTGATCTGGCAACCCTAACTAGAGGCAATGCATCTGTTGGAAACATGTAGCAGCTAAATTTCACATAACAATTTGAACTAATCAGCCAAATCTTTGGCAGCAGGTTTCTAGTTTATCTTCCGTGATGCCCTTCCATCACCCTGACAAAACATATGTCACCAGCACCCGTTGTACTGGATACAGCAACATCCTTAGGAGAGCTGTAGGCCCTTGTCTGTATTCTTGTGGTTTGAAATTAGGCTCCAGAATAGGTGAGCTTGATCCATATTGCTAAGGGCGGAGTGCTATCCTGCAAATCACTGGTCTTCCGCCGGTAGGTCGGGAGCCACTAGTGGGTCACAGCCTGATTCAAAGTGGGTCACAACAGGAGCGATGCCTCCATGCAAATATATGGTTAAAAAAAATACTAATTCGAAATGCATCCCCAAACACATGTTTGGGTTAAAAGTGGGTTGAAGATAGGTTGAAGATACCTGATGTAAATGCAATCATCTACACTAGATTCTCATTCTGGTTAACTTGCTCAGAAGTAGCCAGTGGATAGGCTTGTGCCAACCTTGGCTTTTTGGAACTGCTGTGGGAAAAGATTTTTAAAAAAATGATATGCAGAAATGTTAACTAAGATGGCTAAGAGTGGTGCTTGGCAGCAAATTACGCTTTATAGTGGAGCTATCTAGTACGATCTTTATAAAACAGGCCTTCTTGGGTTAAGGAAAGGTCACATGCTACACAAAGTTTGAAGGCACAGGGTGTATTACTCAAGGCTTTCCCTCCTGTGTATAGTAAACATTATTTGAACCCTTATTATTAAGACCATGCCAGAATTCAAAAGATTAAATAAGGAAGATGCAATTATGAGCTAAATAATAAACAGAGCAGATTCAGTTCCTGTTGCATTTTTTGCTTTCCTGCCATTGTTTAATATATGGCTTTTATACAAAGAGCAGCTTAGGTCAGCTACTATAAATTATGCTTTTAGTACAATGGTAATCCAGTAAAATTATTTCAAAGCTTGATCAAAGAGTTTCAAAAGTCCCCTCTAAACTTTTCCATATTACAGGGGGTGGAGACTCATTTTGAAGCCTTAACTGTTTCAGTTTGGTCCAATAATATTTGGTGCAATCCTGACAATACTGAAATGTGTGCCCTACATTTGGAAAGACATGATATGGGCAGATTTATTTGAGGCCTATGGGGAACTTATACCAGCTGATGCTTTTAAAGACACTCATTAAGACTCATGTCTTAAGGCATCACACTGGAAGTGCTGAACCGTGTTTACCCTTATAGGAACAAGACTGTGTGAAGCTTGGGCTCACATGCTCCTATCTCCCCTCTCCTCTCCCAGTTTGGCTGTACTGAAGGAGAAAAGATTGAGACTGGGGAGTGTGCAAGCATTTTTGCAAAGCTAAATCATGCTTTACATTCATTCAAACGATGCTATTAAGTTGATGGAAAAATGGGAGGGAAAATAATGTTAATCGCAACATAATAAAAATGTAATAGGCATTAGTTTATTGTGTTTAATTTATTTATTTCATTAAAATTATACACTGCTTGGTTGTAGAAAAAACCCTCAAAGCTGTTTACAAAAAGATAAAACAAGAAAATTATCAAGAAGAAATTGCAACCGTTTAAAACATCCAAAAAGTTAAAGTATTAAATCGGATTGAAAGTCACATCAGCTTTCTAAGCACCTGGGTAGGCTTGTTTAAACAAGAATGTTTTTCCGCAGTTGCGGAAAAGAATACAGTGAATGCAGCTGCTTGATATTTAATAATAATAATAATAATAATAATAATAATAATAATAATAATAATAATTTTTATTTATACCCCGCCCTCCCCAGCCAAGGCCGGGCTCAGGGCGGCTAACAAGCAATAATAAAAACAAGTTGAATGAATACAACTTAAAAACAAGATTAAAATACAACATTAAAATATTGAAACATTAAAATATAAAAATGCAGCCTCAACACAGGAGGAGAAAAAGAAAAGGAAAAAAGAAAGAGGGGGAGGGAATCAAATTGGCTCCAAGCCAAAGGCCAGGCGGAACAACTCTGTCTTACAGGCCCTGCGGAAAGAAATCAGATCCTGCAGGGCCCTGGTCTCAAGAGACAGAGCGTTCCACCAGGCCAGAGCCAGAGTTGAAAAGGCCCTGGCTCTGGTTGAGGCTAATCTAACTTCCTTAGGGCCCGGGACCACTAGGGAGTTGCTATTTATGGACCTTGAGGCTCTTTGTGGGACATACCGGGAGAGGCGGTCCCGTAGGTACGAGGGTCCTAGGCCTAATAAAACAACTGTAAGCAACCATTTCTCAATCAACACTCTATCATAGCAAAGCAATGCAGATCGGGGGCAACACTATGCAAAAATACACACACATTCAGTTCTCAGTGGCTGGGATTGGCAGAGGCTGTCATGACTCCAGAATCGAGTAGTGATCAAGATTCCAGAAGAAGCAGAGTCACCAGCTAAGGAGCCATAGTGACCAGAGGGCCACTACATCAGAGGCACCTTGGACCAGATCCCACCGCACTCAGGTCTCTCAAGCACCTTCCTCTGAGCCTCAGGTGTGCCTCCCAGCCTACATTGTGATTCCAGCAGTGCAAGGAGTGCACAAGACAAGAGCCCAGGTAGCATTGACCTGCCCATCAACAGACCAGAGGCTTGGTCCTTTAAGGATTGCAGTTCTCACAAATGAGTGGAGGAAGCTAGGAGAGGTGGATTGGAGGCAGAGGTTGAAAAGGCCTTTGACCTTTAGCCTTTGTTTGGGCAAGTTGCTCACTCAGAGCTGTCTATGGTGCTTCAAGCCCTGCCCCTTCACCAAACTGGAACAGGGCAGAGGCAAGGACATGGTATTTGGTGCTGCTTCACCAGCACTTTCCCAGCAGGCAAAACAATTCTCTCTCCCCACCCTATGGATCAACTTTAACAGGTGGGTGGGACCACCCATCCATCAATCACTGGGTGGCATGATGACATCCAATGATTGGCAGGTGGATAGCCTCACCCATGTCAAAGTTGGCCTGCAGGATGGGTGGAGATAATGATCTGGCCCAAGGGGATGGGGATGTTCCTGCACCCACCTTAAATAAAATGGCTAGAGATCAATTAATTTTTATTGAAAACTGGAAATTTATAGACTGGACCTGAAAGATATTTGGAAAGTTAGCTCCTTTCTCTGGTGGCTGAAGCCTTGAGCTGTTGTAATAAGCAATAATATCCATTTCCTGGAAGTGTTTGAGTTTTGCACGTTTTATCACAAACTGTAATCCCATATCATGCTTTATAACATGAGATAGGGTAGTTCTAATGTTTAGGCCACCCTTTGGGGTGCAACTGAGCCAAAGTTAAACTTGTTTCGCATCATTGATAGCCATTTGAGAGAGTTAACATGTACTTAACCCTCTTGATAACAGTATCAGAAAATTAATGTGTTTTATTTACTTAGTCAACTGAGGGACAGCTTACTATATAAGAAATATCTCAAAGTGGTTTGCAATTAGGGGTCAAGGATTCTAAATCAGCAAAGAAACAAGGACTCTAGAACATACTGCAGGCTCAATGCATATATACAAATTATATAAGTAGTCAACAAATATAATTATTTAATAAATACTCGTATTTACAATTGCAAATGTAAAAGCTGGAGTTTAAATTTATATATATATATATATACGCAGGCTATAAAATTATACAAATAACAAGCAGTACTATCCAGAGATCAATCGTCAAAAAATACTGTTTTTCAGTCTCTGAAACATGCTACAGATAATAATAATAATAATTAATTTATTTATTAATTAAATTAATTAAATACCCTTCATCTGTAGATCTCAGGGCAGTTCACAACATGATTACAATATGAAAAACACAAAATACATAATAAAAATAAGAACAGAAGCAAACTAATAACCCACCCTCCCACAACACATTTAAATGGGCATTGGATGTCAATCAGCTAAAGGCCTGGTTGAAATGGAAAGTTTTTGCTTGGTGCCTAAAGGTGAAGGTGTCAGCTGAACCTCCCTGGGGAGAACATTCCACAAATGGGGAGCTAGAGCTTCCCAGATGGCAAAAGGAGAACGTTCCAGAGAACACTTTTCCTAACATTGACCCACACAGTCATCAGGATCGTTGGATGAAACTTGGTTGACTGGGCCTCAACTTGCAGTCTGCCAACTAGCAGCAACACAGAAGTGGTCCTTCTCCATGGTAACACCTATTTCATATCCAGTGTGGGGAACCTTTATCAGCCCAATGGCCACATTTTCTTCTGGACATTGTTCTGGGAACACATGCAAGTGGCAGGAGGAGCCAGAAGCAAAAGTGAGTGGAGCAGTTAATGTGAATTTGTGCAATAGGTCATTTTCTACACATGCGGACACACCCCTCTATATCCTCCATCCAAGTCAGCAAGAGGCATTCCGAGTTCAAGAAAACTTTCCAGCCTGCCAAAAGTACTAAACGAGGGTTTGAAGCAAGACTAGTAAGGGGTTTGACCTGGGAGAGGTGTGGCCGAGTCCCATGGGCCAGCTAGAAAGGCCTGGAGGGACATGAAGTACATAGTTTAAATTTAAATTGTAATTTAAATTCTCGTTATTGATACAAAATACCTTTTGCTTTAGGGTATGGGTAGGCAAACTAAGGCCCGGGGGCCGTATCCGGCCCAATCACCTTCTAAATCCGGCCTGTGGATGGTCCGGGAATCAGCGTGTTTTTACATGAGTAGAATGTGTGCTTTTATTTAAAATGCATCTCTGGGTGATTTGTGGGGTGTAGGAATTCGTTCATTTCCCCCCCGCCAAATATAGTCCAGCCCCCAACAAGGTCTGAGGGACAGTGGACCGGCCCCCTGCTGAAAAAGTTTGCTGACCCCTGCTTTAGGGTCACCAATCTAAGCAACAGACGTTGCTATACATCATTTCATATCTGTAATAATAATTTTGGTATATCTAAGTTGACACAACTTTGTTAATATAGTCAGAAACATTTATTGGAGTACTTATTGTTTTATTTTTCATTTGATGTAATTGTTGCATGTCGTATGCTCTAATCTAAACCAAGATAACTCAGTGCAACCACGTCAAACAGTTTAAAGATGAAAATGAATAAAAACTATGAAATGAAGGGAAGGCAAAAAGGAAGGGAAGGGAAGAGGGAACAGAAGAGGGAAGGGAAGGGAAGGCTTGGAGGGCTGCATTGTACCTCTGGGTCTGAGATTCCCTGCTTTCTATGTTAATAACAAGACCTTGAACATGACTCCATTACTAATAGGTAAACAGTGCAGTTCATTGAAGACCAGTGTAATAGGTGTGGCCAGATCCCCCAGTCTGTACCCTCCCTAGCCACCAAATTCTGCACTAGCTACAGCTCCCAAATCATGACCAAGGATTGTCCCACACAGAATGCCATGAGGTTACCAGTGCATGGAACACAGTGGCCAAGCTGTCCCTGTTCAAGAAAGGCTATTGTTGGCTTAGCAACTAAAGCAGGCCATTGGTGCTCCTCGCCACTGAGGTAACCTGAACCTCTCATGGCAGTAGTATCATTCCAGGAGCACCCCCAAACTACTTTTTTTTTCTTTCTTTCAGAGGGGATGCAATCCTGTCTGCAGCAGATAAAAATTTTGATTCTCGGATCTGGCAACCACTCACCCCCAAGTCTCCATTATAGAGAAATGTGCATCTTATGCATGTCTACTCAGAAATAGGCCACATGAGATTTAATGGCTCTTACTCCCATGTAATTGCACTGAAGCCTTCTTTTCTCATTCAAAGCAATGGGGCTTAAGTCTTTCATTTCGACTACATTGCATCCTTTGCTACACTCCCATTTCTGGGCTAGATTTAGCCTCGGTCATCTGCTGTTATCTGTGCCGATGCATGGACAGGGCATTGTGCAACCATGTCAAAACAAAACAAAGTGTCCAGGCAGGAGGATGGAGGGTATGTCAGACCACATCTACAAAGGCCATGCAACTCTGTCAGGGTGATTCCAGGCAGGCTGTTTAGAAATGCTGAAATGAAATGAAACTAAGTCAATTAAGTGATACCAACCGAGGTTCAGGGTTTAATTGAGGGCCTAAGGTGAAGCCAATGACCATTAACTCCAGTCGGTCATTAATTCACAAAGAAATATCCTTGGCTGAGGTTATTCCTATTATAACGCAGCTTAAGCACTTCCGCTTCTAGAAAAATAGTTTTGCTATTTGCCCCTTGCGCTGATGGAGCGGGAGGAGGGAGTAATGTTGAGAGGAAAGTGGCCTGTGGCCTGGTTACTACTCTCCCGGAAAATGAATACACTTTGGCCAATCATATCGTATTTTTAGTTCACATGCTTGATGGCAGCAATAGAACTGCGTCTGTGCTCAGTCAAAATCTATTACCCATTGCATTTTTAATTAACATTTAACAATTAAATGACTTTAAATGACTTCTAACTCTGCAAACTTTTCTAATAAAATGAAAGTGTGACAGGATAAGTACTGCAAGTTCATGCCGTAAGATAAATTCTAATGGCGATAATGATTCGCGTGGTGCAGGTCCCTGCCATTAACATAAATCCTGGGTTATATACCAAAATCATTAAGCAAAAAATGCAAATCACACAAACTTCAATAAGATTAGAACTGTGAGTGATTAGTTTGGCTAATCAACCAAAGAAAATGCTTTCTTGGTTTTATTTTAAGTCTGTTAAAGCTCACATTGGAAACTGTGCATGGTTTCTAATGACCTGATGGTTTTCGTGGCATCATTTTGTAACCCTCTCTCTACTAGAAGGCTGGCACATGATTTGTTTCTTATGTTTCGTTCCTTGCCGACTTGTAGACTGCAACTGTATGGAATATTTAATATTCCATACTAATAGTGTTAAGGGTAGAAATCATAACAGCCCTATTCCTATGAGACGCTGCAAAGACATATGACAAGGCTGTATACCTAGCCTGTGGAGAAGTGACGCTTGAAGAGTGGGGGAAGATCAAAGAAATAAAATGGAAGCCCCCCCCCCCCCGATCATTATAACAAAGCCAATCTCCCATCTGCCTTTCCAGCCCTTGTTAATTGTGTTTATGCATATATATATATATATATATATATATATATATATATATATAGGCAGAAAAGAGCAGCAGCCTGGGGATTTGTCTCAGAGCAGGTGTTCTGTGTCTAAGAGTCTAAGAAGTTGTTTAGGAGTAAGCATGGAGTTGTTTGTGTGAATTGTCTGAAAACACCAGCAGAGGGCAGGAGGCAAGAATTCTACAAGCAAGCTGGTCTTTGACTTCTAAAACTAATTCTATTGACATTAAGATCCTTAGTTGTTTATTCTGCAGTATCCCCATTGTTTTTGGTGGGGCTATTTAAAAAAAGACACTTTGGGGATTCAAGGCTAGCCTCCCATCCAACTCTGTGCAATATCTCGATGTAAATGTTTTTTCCAAACACTTCAGAACACAGTTATATGTCTCTTGGAACAAACTATGTACAGTTTCAGGCACATCCAATATGTGTTCAACCATGCATGCATCACGTCGAACCTGGAAGTGACCCCCAAAGTCACAAAAATGGGCAGAATGGGGCAGAGTGGGAGGCAGAATAGGGTGCTTGCAGGTTTTCTCAATGGTGTTTCAAATATACACAATTTCGCTTAAATGTGCGGTACCTTGCAACGTAACCCCTGCGTAAATTGGGAGTTGCCTGTAGTGGCTTTAGAAAACAAATGATTCAATCTTAGGGAATTTTTAATGTCAACTCTTCACAGGGTTACCTCACAGAGTCTTTGTGACATTTTAGCAGATGTTATCAATGAAGAGAAACAGCACTGGAAATCACTTTGATACGATGGGGTCCTACATGTCAGATTGCCCTAAGGTTTGTGCACAACGATACGTATCTGAGCACATCACAAGAGCTATGCTGGCCAGAGGAAGTCCAGCTACAATTGGGAATAAGAACTGGGGCTGTCAATCAAATGCTCCAGAGGTTTCTTCTAGATAGGAATGACCTCTGCTGGTTCCTCATCCACGTATACAGCAGGCAGAAATCATGGCGGAATTTTCATTGCATTGTGGAATCCCCCAAAATGCCTTCTGGGATGGAATCCCATGAAAATGCTTCCTTTGGGACACTTCCCATGTTGCTATGTTAGACTCAAGGCAATGAAAGAACTTGAGAAGCAGCCATTCAGATGAGCATAACATTTCAATTATCATTAGTACTGTATCTTAAATCTTTATTCTGTGACTTTGAAGCTGTTCCTGCTGTGGGACTCTCATAGAATCATTGGCTACAGAATTTCAGCTTGGCAACTCTATCCGCAAACCAGGAAAACTGGAACATTTGGATTTAGACTAATTTAATCCCACTGAAGTCAATGGTCACATGGAATCAATGGTGCTAAATGAGCTGGAGTCCATGCACTGCGTCTTAATCGGTTTTAGATTGCAGTCTTACAGCACAATCAAGTGAACATTAGGCACACTTAAGTCCTGTTGGAATTAGCGGGATTTGAGTGGGCCTAAATTTCTCTGGACTGCACCCTTAGGGCCTAATCTTTCTATTACTTTACATAATTGGGTTGCTTGTCTTGAAGACTTCTGAAAGAGATGAAAGGTGCTGACTTAGCTTCTGAGCCACGTTGTTCCTCCCGCTTAGCCAACTCACACCTGTGGAGTGGTGCTGTATATCAATACAGCCTGGGCAGGGAAGATGGTCCCTTGCGGCATTGTGATTAATAGGTGCATATAGGCATGTTACAGAACTGTGTTATGGTTATAAGCTCATCAATATATGGTTATAAAATATAGTTATAAGCAGTCCCCTGATCTTTTGGACTCTCTAATAATATAACAATTGATTAGCCATTTATTAAAAACATTAAGTGTTCATTAGATCTTCATAAATGAAAAATTTAAAAGGTGTCTGTAACAGTTTCAGAAGAGATAAATATTTATTAAATGCTATAAAGACCCATAATAATGAACCTCGTGACATGCTTCAAGAGATCACAAGTGTTTTAATGTCAACATTTGGCTTGGTTTTCTAGTGATTCCATATTAGAATCTCGTATTCGTTGGTTTAATTCCGGAACAAATCAACTAGGGCAGTGGACATTGTGGTCAGAAGAGGTGGGAGGAAGAATAAGGAAAGTTTTGATGGGAGGCTGGAGAGAGAGAGAGAGAGAGAGAGAGAGAGAGAGAGAGAGAGAGAACAATGCATATCTTGCTGTGATTCAAACTATCACATTCTGAATGAGCTCGTAAACAGTACTAGCTTGGCTTAAATGCAAGATAGTATCTTAGCAACTTACCCAGAACTGTTTCTGGAAAAACTGGGGATTCTGAGGGATAGGATTTTACAACCATCAAAAGTTTGGGGGGAGGGGTACAGGAGTCGAATCTCAGCGCCCAGGAAACAGCCCTGTCTGCTCCCTGTCCATTCAGGTCCTCGTCTCTGATCCCACTAAAGCAGCAGCCACATAAAATCAACTTAAGTAATTCTAGGAGGGTCTGACCCACAGCCTGGCCCCCTTCTGCTTAGATAGCTGGAGTCTCTTCAGGTTTGGGATCTGGAATTTAGTGATTGGGGTGAGAAGAAGGAACACTCATGGGAAAACATCAGGACAGGCAATGATGACACTGCATCAGATCTGCTTAAGAGACAAACTGCATTAGGCTCCTTCCTAAGTTGTCATCTACAGCAGCCTATGAGAGGAGAGAGGAGACTGAAGGGCCTCTCCAGCAGCTCTGCTGAAAAAGCAACAATTTTTTGATCTTCTGGAAAATATGCCTTTGCTTCTGTTCACTAAGTGTCTGAGTTTGTTTTCCCCCCTGATATTCCCCCCCCCCTTTGTTTCATGTCTCTTAGATTGTGAACCTGAGGCTAGTGATTGTCTTCCCACCAGTGGCATAGCGTGGGTTGTCAGCACCCGGGGCAAGGCAAGTAATTTGCACCCCCTAACCCGTGGATTTGCGCCCCCTAACTCATGGATTTGCCCTAACCCCAGATGTTGCGCCCGGTGCGGCCAGCCCCCCCTGCACCCCCCACGCTACGCCACTGCTTCCCACTGAAATCAGTAATCTGCTTTGAGAGTCTTTTATCGGCAGAAAAGCAGCATAAAAATGCCAGTCGTCATCACCGTCATCGTCATCACCATCATCTATTTGACCCACCTTTTCACCTCTTCTGTCCCAGATTCATCCTGCCTAACCTATATTGTTTTTGCTTCTTTTAAGGTACTCCTTAAAAAAAAAAGTTTTGATCTTTTTGAAGAGCATGTACACACCTTTGGGTCAGCCACGCTGGGCAGGTGAGGAAGGAACTGAATGGAAATGGTTGCGTGAAATTATCAAAATACCGAGAAGGGATAGGGGAAATTATGCATGCGCATCCATTACAAGGGAACATATGTAAGTAAGGCTTGCCAAAGGGGCAGGGGAGGAAGGACAGTCAACCAAGCATGGCAGGCAGACACTGAAGAAAGAGCGAAGTTACTTTCTCTTTAAAAGATGACACCTCGATTGACTATCCAATAGCTTAAAGAAGCCTTGTTCTTCTCTGCAGGGAATAGGACACCTGTGTAATGACCCGGGAAGGTCTTACCCTGCTTGATTGAGGAGGACTCGCCCCTGCTGCTTTCCCCTTGATTGAGGAAAGGGCAGCTGCTACTGAGGTCTCTTGTGATGGTGGGCCTTTCCGTCTGTCCTCCTTGGGGACCCCAGAGGTTGTCTCCAGCCATGGTGATGTTGACTGGCGGAGCTCTACCTCTTTTCAAAAATAGACACGATTGCAAGATTCATTGTGGAAAGACTTTGTTGTTGAAGGGAGGGGGCATGAAGTACCGGGGGTGGGAGAATGACACAGAGAGAAAGAGAAGATCTTTGCTCTTCCCCAGTGTATATCGTGTGTCGTTAGGCTCTGGAGTCACAAACAAATATGATTAAAAAGAGTTATTAGCACAAACAGCAAAGGAAATGGCTAAGCTGACTGCAAAAAATTAAATCAACACAGAACTGGTATGGCAGAAAGGGAATTAAAATTTGATTTAGGGGAATTATTTGTAGCACAACATTAGAAGTCAGTAAGCTAATTCCAAAATCTGCACTTCCTTAAAAACGGAGGGAATTTATTTTCAACATGATCTTATTGTAATTATCAGTATGATTCACTGCCTGCATGAGTACATGAGCCACCGATGAAATCCATGCAATGTCAAGAAGGCTTATCTCTTCCCCTGCCATCTTTGGTTTCTTTCTTTCTCTCCTTCTGTGCCTGTGTGAAGAAGAGAAAGAAGACTGCAAAGTGCCTTGCTGAGTATAAAAGCGACATTTCTTGAAATCTACTTTTCGAGCTATCTCTGGATTCCGATCTTCCCACTGTTTTGAGCCAGCAAATCTGAGACTTTTGGAACAACTTCTGGAATTTACGCCTAAACAATCACCCTATGAGAACTCAAGTTGATAAACCAAGGTGAAGCTTTCTTCATTGGTGGTTGAAAACTAATCTAATATTAATACCTGATTTTTCATTTTTGAATGGGTGTTATGGAGATGAATTAGCTCAGAAACAGGCAAGAAACTTTCCCACAACAGACATTATTTCTTTTGCCCTACGCCACTCCTGGCCAAATACTATTTATAAGGTTTTAAAACATTTTTAAAGCCCTGCAAACCCCAGTTACCACTTTCATCTCCCTTGAGTGGCTGGGAATGGGTAACTTTATAATCTGTCCCCAGACTCACTTTTATTGATCTCCAGGGATTGTCTATTTATACAGCAAACCCCAGCTGGCATAAACATTAGGGACGTTGGGAATTAAAGTTCAGCAAAATCTGAAGGGCCAGGGTTTGCCTTTGCTGATTTAAATTATAGTATTTTCTTAATGTACATATGCATATATACCTTAGCATATGCAAATTTGTGCCCCCCTTTGTCATATCTCTCTCTCTCTCTCTCTCTCTCTCTCTCTCTCTCTCTCTCCACTCTTCTTTTGTGATGTGTAAGTGACTAGCCAATATAAACACAATGCTCCAATCTTCTAAACCAGTGTTTCCCAACCGGTGTTCCGCGGCACACTACTGTGCCGTCAGACATTGACTGGTGTGCCGTGGGAGGGAGGCGGGCGAGTCGGGCGGTGAGAGGCGGCGGCGGCGAGGATCCGCGTCGAGCCGGGGGCGGCTCCGCGGTGGTGGTGCCGAGCGGCGGGGCAGCGCGTGCAAAAGGGAGGAGCGCGAGACAGCGGAGGAGGAGGAGGCCAGCATGTCCGGGCAGCAGCAGCAACAACAGCAGCAGCAACTCCCGGCGACGGCTCCTCAAGCCCCGCCGCCGCCCCCTCCTCCGCCCGCTATCGCCGCCACCACCACAACAGCCGCCGCCGCCTCAGTTGCCGCCGTCCCTCAGTCCCTCGCTCTGCTGCCTCCTCCCACCCCCAAAGCTTGGAGGTTCCCCGGCAAGGGGGAGGGAAAAAACTTTCACTTTCGTGCGTCCCTCCCGGCGTGACGCTGCGCGCTGACGTCACGGGGCGGGGCTTTAATGGTGGTGTGCCGTGAGATTTTTTTTCAGTAAACAGGTGTGCCGTTGCCCAAAAAAGTTTGGGAAACACTGTTCTAAACCATGGTTTGAGGGGTTGGTAATATGTTGTGGGTCATGTTCTTCCTTCTCCTCCTCTTTTGCTATTGTTCCCCATTTTCTTTTTTCTGGTTCTGCTTCTAACCATTGTCAAGCAAACGATGCTTAGGGCAGGACTATGGTTTGCGATTCTCTTCAAGCTGCAGTTTCAAATAATGGTTTGGACATAATTCCTGGTGAGCACACAGTATAGTATTCCCACTCACAGCAAACTATGCTTAGGAAAGGGAGAGGAGAGAGTGAATAAGCACTGGGCACGTTTCCAAGCCTCTCAATCAAAATGGGACCATGACATCTGAATTGGTTGCATGGGCACTGGAGCACTTGCTCAGCAACCCAGAAATGTCTCTGGAAAAGTCATACTGCTTGAGGCCTATGCTGAAAAGGGAGAGGGTAACCACATTCATAGCCCTTCAGCCATGAAGCAGCAACCCTGAACAAGGTTGCCAGCTGTTCAGCTGGCCACTGTAGCTATGGCCATGTCATAGATACCTTCACCTGCTAATTCCAGCATATCAAGCTGCTATTAAAGTCTGGCAGCCCTAACATTGAGAATCTGGTGGGATGTCTGTTCACGTATGTCTGGACATCAGATGTATCTAAGCAGCTCAGCTAATTCCCTAAATATGTTACATCTGTACCCAAACTGTTAACTTAATTTCAATACCTCAGTTTAAGACGTGATCTTGATCCGTTCGTAGTGGGCCAAAAATACTTTCTGTGTGAAAGCCTGCTGGAAGCCTGCCATGATTTCTCTGCCCCCCCCCCCACTACCACCCCACCACCACCAAATTTTCATTGTCTCTCCATTGTTCTCCTGTTTCCTCTTCCCCCTCACTTGGAATCCTCTCCAGGGGTCCAGATTGAGGGGCAGCTTGTGAAGCTTTCACAGTAGCTAACCACAGCCAACTTGCCAGGGCATTATGAAGTTTGTTTGTTTTTTAAGAAAAAAAGAATAAAATAAAAATGAATGTTTTCATTGTTTGGATTTTTTAATACTTTGTTGTGTTTTTTTATTCAAAATCTGTGCACTGCAGACAAAACAATTAGAAAATGCAAGCAATGCTCTCCGCAAACAACCCCAGGGTTAAATTCATTCCCAACATGGATATGGAGCAAGGTCCTCTCCACTAGCGTAAATCAAAATGGTTTGATTTACTGTGGTGACTAACACTGATTCATATGAACTGCAGATCAGCTCTACATATGTAGCTTTATTTTCCCCGCCCGCCCCCCTGCACAAAGCTCTTAATATGTTTCTTTAGATTGTTCTCGAATTGCCATAAATACCATGCTACAGACACCACAAAAATAATGGCAAGTTGGAACACATCTGAGTGACATATAAAATTTGCTCTGTGGCAGATGAGCACCCTGGAGGGGCACAGCTTTGTCATAATATATAAGGAATCTTGGAGCTGATTAAATTATGTCTCTGTGCCTGTGTGTGTGTGTGTGTGTGTGTGTGTGTGTGTGTGAGCATTCAGGAGTATAACTGATTTGTTCCAGAGCTGATTTGTTCAAATGGATGATCTACAGCATATTGGGACATTATTTGGTTCATGTTTTCAAAGATGTCTCGATGGGGGCAGGGGAGGGGTGTGAGAGAGAAACCCAAAACTTAAATATCACATCATCAAAAGTGCCGAGTGATTCCCAAACAACTGGTGCCACGTTACCAGCAGTAAACAACCAGATTCTCACTCCTTGTGCCATCACCACTTTTATAAACTTTTTGAAACAAGTCTAGAGGTTCTGTCTTTCTAACCAATATTCCGCTGAACTGAGGGGCAAATAAAGAACGGGGGAGGGGAAGCAGAAAAATGAATTGTCTCGTAATAATATTGTTGCACACCATCCCAGTCTCCAAGCCGTGCAAGATTCCAGGGGTTCAAGATACTAACCCACGGCTCCGTTTCCTGGGAATGAGGGACAGCAGAGACTGTGGTGTCTTTATGATATAGGATTTATTTGCACATATATACAACCTTTACCTTTACCTTTACCTTTGCAACCTGAGCCTAAAATGGAGGGGCTCACTCACAGCATTAACTCACAGATTCTGCTTCTCCCATCATCATAGCTTTAGATTCAAGCGGAAATCAAGCATGGCTCTCCCTCTTTGGCTTCTGCCTGCTTCTAACTTTCATCTCTCACACACAGCTCTATTGTCCTTCAATCTAACTATTTGTTTTCTGGCGCAGAGTCACTTCCTTTGTTCCTCTAATGACCCATACTTATGGCCCTTGCCTGGCCATATTAAACAAGGGGCTCCTTCGTTGATTTTAACCCTTGCTGGATCCAGGAATTAGAAGGGACTCAGGCATACAGTCCATGCTGCCCCGTCCAAATTCACAACACAATTCATTCTTAGTTCAGTGCTGAGAGGATAGTCTTCAAGGGGTGAAAGCTCCTGGAGATTTATGGGGCTGGCCAAAGTGAAGGCCACCTCTTTAGCAGATGACTACATTCTCATTTTCCAGACCAGACTAGCTTTTATTCCTAATTAGTCACATCTTGCTTGTTCTCACTTTCTTTCAGTTTCCCTCTCTTAACTCTACTCCCCATAGAGAAATAAACAACACAGATTATTATTTTTTTACCAGTAGAACCTCTGTTGGGACCCAATGAACATAATGCTTCCTCCAGCAATCCAGCTGGGCAAAAGCATCTGAGAGGCATTTAGATGGAGGCCAGTGAAGGGTGTCACCTGGGAAGAATCCTGAGGGCAGGGCAAAGAAGCCTGGAAGTCCACATTCAGCCTGTGGGTCAAAGCCCCCACCGGTTTGAACACTCAAAATCCCAAGATGCATCCTGTTTGTACTTTTTGATTTTGAAACCTATCATATAGTGTAGGGGTTTTTTATTCGTTCAGTCTAGCAAGGTACAAGAAGCATGCAGAGAGTAGTTCTAAAGGGTAGAAAACAAAAATTGGCATTCTGACTATTGCTCCTCATTATACCGGGGCCTTTCTGGGTCTTTTCATTTAAACTCCATTTTGACTTGAATACCGTTACTGTGGATTCTTGTGGAGGTCTTTATGGATTTTGCATTTGGCTTGCTTTGTGGTTGTGTTTTGAAACTATTTACAATGTTTGTACCGGAAGTCTGTTGTGCAAGCAAAACTGCAACATTGGACACAATCCATTGTCTCTTTGCAACTTTTAAATTGGTTGGTAAGTCGTGCCCAGAAGGAGAGTCAGAAGTGGTTGACCATTCTGGTTGGCTATGTGCTTTTAGCCTGCATTTCACTATTATAGCATGTGGGACAGTGATATACACAATGGACAAATGGAGACAAATAATGACACTAAACACCATTGGCTAGGCTAAAATTTGGGAAACAGTAAACTTTCTGATCCAAGTGTATCCACTGGGATCATGTGAATAATATATAGACATTTTTTAAGCAGTCCTAGTAAGGTGTCAGAAAACCATTATATCCAGATAAAGATTCTATCCCGTCTCATTTCAGTGTCCAGCAGGAAATGGCACATGAAACTGGAAAATATGAGTTGGGGGATTGCTTGGTCTCAGTTGGGAAAGTTATGTACGTCTGAAACAGGGGGTAGGAAACCCAGCCTATAACTTTGGCTGTGCAAGCTCTCTTGATGAGGCCTGTCAGAAGCTTGTTACACTGAAATGAATGCTCCTTGGCTGTCTTTTTGCTCCTTATTGAAAAGAAAGCAAAACTGTAACTTGATTCTTAAACAAATTTCAAATGGTGTCATCATTGCTAATGGTTCTTTTACAATTCAGTTCATCACTTTAGGCAAATAGCTCTGATTCATAAATTCTCCAATTGTCAAAACAACATAAACGATCGTTTATCAAAATGCAATAAATCTCGGCAAGCAACGAGATAGTGTAAAGAAGACTTGCTGTTGTGTACAGGGCTCTGCTTCCTTGGCTGCATTTAAAGGGCCATCCGTGAGTGGACAGGCATTGAGATTGTTGCTGCGAGTTGCCTAACATTTTGCACGGAAAGCATTCAGCCTGCGAGCTTTAGTGGTCCTTTGGAAACCTCAGAGCTACTTCCGTCAGCGACGGCGCTTCTCCAGATGGTATGAGGCTAACCTCTTAGCTTAAACATCTTTTTAGCATTCTTTACTTGAAGCTCATCTCCAATGTAAAATCAGGCAAGGCATTTGAAATCTGTCAGATCCTCAAGATGCTGCCATGCACGCTTTTCACTTCGGAAACCTTGAGGGCCCTGACTTCAAGCTAGGAGGAGCACATCAGCGAAAGATGCCATGTAAGGAAATGTCACTTACGTGTCCATGCTAAAATTAGGGCTAAATGAACTGCTCTCCCAATATAATATGCATTTCCGGATTTGCTTGGGTGGGAAGCCAAAGTCTATCCACCCACCCACCTCCTCAGTTCATCATAGGCTGTTAAATTAGAACAGAACGAAAATGTCATCTGAACACTGGGACGGGTATGTGACGAGGTTTCAGCGTTTTGACTGGTGGTGGAACCATCTCTGAAGAACGTGGTGGCGGCAGTGAGTCAGTTCACGCAGTCTCTTGTCTCCTGTCTGTTCATGTCTGCATGGCAGTGAATGTTCATGCAAATTAGTAAGCAGAGGGAGGACCACAGCTCAGTGGTTGAGCTTCTGCTTTGCATGTGGAAAGTCCCTGTTTCAATACTCAGCATCTCCAGGCAGGGCTGGGAAGGTCTCCTTTCTGAAGCCCCGGGGAACCATTGCCAGTCACTGTAGACGGCACTGGGCTGGATGAGCCAATGGCCTGACTCCGTATAAGGCAGCTTCTGGTGTTCCAGTTGCCACAACTAAAACATCAACTGCAGTAAGCCCTTATTGGGAGGTATCACTTGGTGGCCTTGCAGACATGGCCGACTGGAGGGAGTGCAATGCATGTATCAATCTGACTACTAAATGGCCAGCAGCACCCAGCATTGGCTCTAGTCCACTGCTGTTATTGGACAACACTGGATTCTGCTAGCCATGCAGCAGGATACCTGCCTGCCTAGCCAGCTTTGCCTCTGCCAGGAGAACCTGCTGGTAGATGCTGATGGTCACTGAGCCCATTGCACAAGCTGCCAATGCTGCGTAGAATCATTTATGGCTACAAGATGTGAAGCAGAAACCAAGCCCAGCAAGATGCATAGGTTCCCATTCCACACATTACATTTCTGATCATCTATGCAGATCAATATCTCCTTTTGCAAAGTATGACACAGCATAATATATCAGTGGCTGCATGTGAAATGAAAATAGGAGTATCACTCATTATACCAATTGACTCTGTGTGTGTGTTTTCTGTCTCATCCATCAACTTTCGTTTCTCTATTCAAGTTTTAATCTGTGGAACTGCAAGTTGAAGCTTTTCGATAAAATTTGAGGCAGTGAAGGGACTTGATCACTAGAGACATGATCACTCCACAAATGAGATAATTATATGTGATCTTGTGGAAGAAAACATAGATTTTCAAATTTTAATCTGAAAGATTTCACATGAATCAAGCTAAGAATAAATAAATTTGAGAAGTTTTATGAAGCCGATTTAGCCCATTGAAAATCCATGTGGGTGAATTTCAGCTAGATTGATTATACATTCCCTACCATTTAGAAGGCATGAACTAAATTAACATTTGTGGTTCTACACAAGTGAAAATTGCTTGCTAGTCACTTCTGAGTTTCCTCTGCAATGTATAGTGAGGCCCAACAAACCTGGTCAGTGCCCTGCCTTGACTGACTATGTGCCTTCCCCCACAACCTTCCCCAAATGGTGCCCTACAGAGATTTGGGACAACAACTCCCATCTGTCTCAGGCAGCAGGGTCAATGGCCAGAGATTATGCAAATTGTTGTCCAAAGCATCTCAAGGGCACCAGTTTGGGGAAAGCCGCCATAGAACATGCCCCCAAATGCCTTGGCAAATGAGTTGATATATAAAGAACCATAGAACCACAGAATTGTAGACCTGGGGCCACGGGGGTCATCTAGTCCAACCCTCTTCAATCCTTGAATATTTCACCCAACATGGGGCTTGAACCCAGAAAGCTGAGATTAAGAGTCTCATGCCCCACCGATGGGCAAAAGCTTGAAAACCAGTTTTGTAAACTAGCAGTCTCTTTAAGAATAGCCTAACAATTAACAACAAAAAGGGTGCCTATGTTAGGAAATGGGGAAAGAGGTGCTGATTGTTGACTGCAATTTTCATGTATTGTGGAATCGGATCCAATCCACCTATCGCTGCTCCTTCAGGGTCATTCCTTTCAGAGGGACTTGTTTGCTGTTTCTGCACAAGCCCAGCGGAGATGGAGACAGAGGAGCAGCAATGCCTGGTGAATTGTGGCCACATCTCTCTGAGAATTCCCATTAAAATCTGTTCCCAATGCCAGACATATTTTATTTCATCTTTTACTGCATTAGTCTTCCATTGGATCCTGCGAACATCTGATTAGAGTTACCTTAAAAGTTTGGAGTTTATATTAGAGATGAGAACAAATAATAAAGAAAAGAAAAGGGAGGAGGGAGAAACCCTGATCACAACAACCTTGAACTTTGAGAAAGTTCAGATCTGGATCCAGATTTTACAGCTGGGCCCCATCCTCTTATTTAAACATCTTCCAGGGCTGAAGATGGTTGCAACAGACTACAGAAAATGTTCAGAACCACATTTTGTGTAGCTGCTCATACTTTCCTCTAATTATTCCCACCCATTATTTGCCCTTTAATCTCTAATGCAGTCATGAAGAGCAACCGTCCCTAATGCCCTGCCCTTAAAGTGTTCTTCATTCCAGTGAAGGCTGCAATGAATCTCAGCTCAGAAGTGACTTGTCCATGCAACTACACTCCGCATGTGGATGATGTTGGGAACAGCCTTCACACGGATGTCTATCTTTCATGCAGCCATAATTTCAGAAGCCACCGTCACCGCGGCCTTAACAGATGCACAGAGAGATTCCATGGTAGGAACTCTCTGTGTGAGTGGAGGGGGCCCATGTGATTATATGATCCAGAAAGAAGGCAGACATGTTACATAGGTTACAGGAACCAACAGTTAATCATAGACTTGTAGAGTTGGAAGGGAGTACTAGTCTAACCCCCTGCAATGCAGGACTCTTTTGCCCAATGTGGGACTCAAATCTTGAGATTAAGAGTCCTGTGCTCTACTGAATGAGCTATCTCAAGACAGGGGGAGGGGGGTCTATGAATCATCAACTTTTCCCTGGCCCTAGAATGTGGGACTACATCCTACATCAGGCATGTCCAAAGTCCGTTTCAGGGGCCTAATTTAATCCGGCTCCTGTGGCAGTTTATTTCCTTGGGTAAAATCCTAAAAAAAACCTCAACAACTTCAGTCCTAATAAAAGGTCAACTTTGCTCAGCCCTCACAGCCCTTCACTTCATCAAATCTGGCCCTCTTTGAAAAACGTTTGGACACCACTGTCCTGCATGGACCATTGCCATCATGCTGTGAATCTCTTGCACTGCTCTCTTTCCACCCCACCCAGTGGTTACCAGAAACCGGTACACAGAAGCATTGCTTGCCTCTGACCATGGCATTGGAACATAGCTATCATGGCTAACTTGCAATAAGTCCACCAGAGAAACAGAGACATCCCCAGGGAGGCAAAAGCATAAGCACTAAACATGAAACACAAAAATCCTTCTCAGCTGCAAAACAGTAATCTTCCCCCCACAAACAAAGGTCCAGAAGATGGGATCCTGCCTGCCTCCTCCAATAACTCTGTAGAAAAGCTGCAAGAGCTCATATCAAGGTCTGTGTTTCCCACCTCTCACCTGAAATCTCTCAATACCTTGCCCTAAATACCAGTTATTACAAAACTTCAGGACAGTCCCTGCCTCATAGGTTCTTCCATTCAAAGGGCGTGCATGCACCATACTCAGCCATATTAAGCCATATTCAACCCAGCTATTAAGATCGTTGTCTCTAATGTTCCAAATGCTATATGGCAGGGACGTCCAACTCCCAAGGTACTGCGATCTACTCCTGGGGGGGAGGGGGAGTGATCTACCCATTTGGGGGGAGGGGAGTTCGGAGTGGTTGAGATTTTTTGAGGGGGCCAGACCAAAGTTGTTCACCGTTTATTAAACAGTAAGTATGCAGAATTAAAATAAATCGCTCACCAACAACGCAGATACTAACACACAAGCACAGCACTACAGCAGACAACAAAGGAACGCACACTAAACACGACGCAGGGAAAGACCAAGGGGAAAGGGGGGCGGAGACATGATTCTAAACAACGCGAGTGATAATGATCCAGTGATCAACCACAATCATACGGGGATCAACCTGTTGATCGCGGTTGACCGGTTGGGCAGCCCTGCTCTATGGGGCTAACATAGGGGGAACTGGTATTAAATCTGAAATAGAGGTCCTACAAAATAAATTTATGAGGCAGATTTGGGGGCTTTCCTGCAGGACACTGGCAGCCCACCACAGAACTGAGTTGGGCCTCCCCTTGCTAGCAGCCAGAATTGATCCAGCCTATCTGGGATACTGATGCAAGCTAAAGGCCTTCCAGGATCATACTCTTACTAAGCTCTGCTGATTAGAGCAACTAAGGACAGGGGGCTGGGCACAAAAGTCCCAAAATAAGCTATGGGCTTATAATCTTCAAATGGATAACTACTTAGCCCTTAGCCCACTTGACCTTAGAAAATGGATTTTTGATCAGGATGCTAACCAAGACAGAGCATCCATCATTTCCGCCCATTACTCTACTTGGTACCCCCAAATTAAGGCCAATCACTCAAGGCCCCGTTACCTTGAGACTCTGACCTTCCCACAACTTTGCAGAACTAAGATTCAAACAGTTGCCCTCAGCATATTTAGAGGGGAGATATCGGGGAATTCCCCATATGGATCACAAATGTATATATGGGTGCAATCAGGTAGAGGACATTACACACTATCTACTGATTTGCCCCCTGTATACAATGCCCAGAGGAAAATTTATATCACCAATTCTTAATTGGCTTCCAGGTCGATTTGCACAGGAAGTGACAGTTGAACTCCTAGCAGATAAACATCTATACATCACCCACCAGGTAGCCAAATTTGCGCTGGCAGTCACGCAGTTCCAGCTATGTGAATGCACTACAACCTTAAATTTTAATGTTGTGAATTTCTTTTATGTTGTAAACTGCTACAGGTTACGTTGTATGATTTTAGATGAAAGTTTTCCTTTTATTCTGTGTCGTCCATTGTAAAGGCCTTTGCATTGTAAATGCCTCATGCATTCCACGCAAGACTTTCCCTAAAGCCATCTTGTCCCCACCTTGCCAGCAGAACTACAGAAGAAAGCGCCCAGGTACACAGCCACATGTTGGAAGGAACCGAGTCATGTTTGCAGACCTCCCTTGGATCGGGGTCAACAAACAAAATACAACTGGGAGGACAGAGACTAAATTGTTTGAAGACGTCAACGTCCAGTTCTTACACCTGAAGCAGACTGCATCTAACTGAATGTTTCTGTTAAGGTCCCATGCTTTCTTAGCTAAGTGTAGCCTTTCTTTATTTCAAGTTCTATTTTCAAAAACACAGTTCAAAGTATACAGCAGAGAGGGGACCTTCCTCTAATGTCTTTCAAATGCGGGTGCCAATGCTTAGCCTTCTAAGACAGTGGGACAGTGTCTGGAGTGATGACTTAACTGTTAAGCTGTTCCTCATTTTGCAGGCTTGTACAACCGGACCCCGCAGTGGAAACAAAATCGTCCTTTCTCTGTGACCGTGCGCAGTGCTCTTCAACAGGGGCTGCATGCTCATTTAAGGAAAGAGCCAGTTGGCTCCATCGACTGAGTAGAAAAGCATCTCCCCACCCCACTTCTGTGCAAAAGGGAGCAGTAGGAGAAAAGTTTAAATCAAAGGGAAATTCCTCTGGTACCATGTTCACAATGTTTATCCCAGTGGGATATGATACAGTATGTGAAATGGCTGTGTTTCACAACAATTATGAAAGAGAAAAAACATGTGGAATAAATATAACACATAACAAAGAACAGCGGTATAAGTTCAAGTCTGTCACAACTAATAATGTATTTACTGTGGAGGCTTCAATGAGTTAATAGGTTAGATGGGCTTGGTTTTGCCGTCATCTGTAGTTTTGCTCCATCGTCCCTTGTAGGGGTGCTTCTGTTGCAGGTAATTGCCTCGCTTGTATATAAAGGCCTGGCGGTGCTGGTGGGGTTTCTGTGACGTTTGCTTGTTAGGGGGTGTTATTATGGGGCAGGGAAAGAAAGAGAAAGACACGATAGTTGGTACACAGGTTGTAGGTTGGGGCAGGGGGGAGGGGATTTATGAATAACATTTTGCTGAGAAAGTGGGGAGGAGTTATTAGCCTCTGTGCAATAAAGTATATTCACAGGCATCGAAAATGGCATCTGTCTTGTTTAGGAATGGAGGCAATTGTGCTGTATGACACAACGAACCTCCTTAAGACGTTATGTATCATTGCACCCTTTAAAAATGCAGTACACTTTTCATTGATCTTTCCATTTCGTTTTGATTTAAAATGCAGATCTTTCCCGCCGTCAAAATCTTAGCATATTTTTTTTTTATGTGTAAATGTGGAGGGAGGAGGGGAAGAAAATCCATTTCAGACACATGCAGCCTCCATAAATTACTTTTTGTGGTTGAAACAGTATTCGCTTATGTCATGGGTTGAACATCCCCCTTTATTAGAATGCTATTTATTGCCACCAGCTGCAGTGCTTAGCTAAGAAAGTTCTTGACACCAGTGATTGCTTTCAGCACCAATGCTTCCGGCTGCTAACAGGGGCTTCTATTTCCAAATGCAGTCACCCCTTGTAAGCTCTTCCTTCTGGCGCACAGATACCGCCTGTCATTGTTACCGGGTGGCGTAGGTGGGGGATGGGACTGAACCCAGGGATGCTATGTGATCACTTGGGCTGCAAATCTCCCAAGCCTTTGAGATTTCTCACCTAGCGTTGCTGCCACAAAAGCCTCCAAATGAGTACAGGAATGCGTGAGATCCTATCAGTTATGGGTTCGTTTTCTTTCCTCTAAAATGAAGTTACGATTTCAGCTCTTGAGCAAAGGGCAATTCACACAAGGCGCAAACTGCACGGGGGAAGCACCCAATTTCAGCTGGAGAGGCGCTCGCTGGCCTGTATTGCTTTTCCAAGCCAGGGGTAGCTAGACAAAAGTAATTACTCTTCTTCTGTAAAAGGCTGTCATTACTCTTGCATGAATAGTTTAGCTCTGCTATTTCCTTGCCTGCCTTTCTCCGTCCCATTCAGGGAAACCAAGCAGGCTCAAAGGAAAAGAAGCCAAGGGGGGGGGGAGTGGGGGGGCGGATCTGCACATTTTCTAGTGGGCACTTAGCTGACCGTCTCCAGGTAACTCTCCAAAGCTGCTTGCATGTGCCTCTGTAGATATATCCTATGATTTTGTTAATATAATTGGTCACATATATTGGGCCCACTGGTTTGAGAACTTCTCTTTCTCCATCCCCGATTATGGCCACAACACGTAATTGGGCTCAAGTTGTCAGAAGTGCCAATCGGATGCAGAAGGAAACTTGGACGCCATTAATACAGAATTGCAACCAATGCTCTGATGGCTTAGCAAAAACATTTTGAGCAGGCTGAGCACGAATGTTCTGCATTCTGTAGTTAGCAACGCCACATTTGGTTGAAAGTTCCCATTGCAGTCTTCAGAAACACAAGCCGCCAAAAAAGGTGTGGCTTTTTTTTATTGGCAGTGTACTTTTGAAAAATCATATGCAATGTGCACTGACTTCAACAAAACCTGATCACATGCAAGTTTGATAGATAATCCTGGTTTAAATTACACTGATTGTCTGCTTCTCTCCTACTCTCTCTGGATTCGTCACTCTTTCATCGCCCAGTCCCTTAGTTACCACACTGCAAAGGGAACCTATTTTGTTCTATGGGTCAAATCTGGCCCCACCCTCATGGGCCAACATTGGCAGGTGGTTGAAGCAACCCATTTGTCAATCACATGGCATCAGATGACCACCTGTAGAGACCTGCCATGCACGGCCCAATTGGGCAGGACTGAACCCCACCATCCATCATCTGAGGCCTACTGTAAGCTAAGGCTTCCTGTAACTAAGTACATATCACTGAAATAACCACGTATTTCCCCCCTTGCCTAGCCATGCCTCCATCTCTGCCTTTCCCTGCTGTTTTCCTGTGTCTGTTTCAGATTGGAAGCCCCTGAGGAACATACAAAGCTGTGTTATGCTGAGTCAATCCATTGGTCCATCTAACTCAATATTCTCTACACTAAATGGCAGCAACCATGGATGGCAACTTGAATAAAATATTGGGGGGGGGGCAGGTAAGCCCTGCCCTGCATAATCGATCACATGACACGGTGCACACACCCTGTTTGAATGGCAATGTCCATCAACGGGGGGGGGGGGTGTCCCCCAAATATTTTATTGGGGGGGACCAAAGACCGCTTAGCCGCTAGGAGTTGGTTTCTATTGCAGCAGCTCTCTAGGAATTCAGACAAGGACATTCCCAGCCTTGCCTGGAGGTGTTGGGGATTGAATCTAGGAACTTCTGCGAGCAAGGTGGATTCTCTTCTAGTGAGCAATGAATCCTTCCTTGGGGCAGGAACTTCATAAAACATCGTGCTTATGATTAGCCAAGTGTGATGTACATAGATGGTGCAAGCATCATTGGAAGAGGAGGAGGAGGAGGAGGAGGAGGAGGAGGAGGAAGAATTCCTTCCACACTAAAGTGATTAGGGGTTTTGTTGCTATTGTGAAACAGTTGGGAGTCAGAAATCCTTGCTGATCTACTGCAAATTGGCCACAGATCCACCAGTAGTGGGAATGAAACATAGCATTAATTCAGAATTACTTGAACATCTGGAGAAAGGCCTGAGAAAAGGTGTTGTTTGGGGTTTATGTCATGGGTGAGTTTAAAAATTAAACTGAAATAAAGTTCCTTGGTTCTTTTTCAGAGGCTAGAAATCTGTTGAGCTGCTTTTAAAAAAAAACTATTTCAGAAGAGCTGCAGAATTTAAAGCAGGGCAAAGATTAACATACACATTTACACAAGGGGCTCTTAGGATCTCAGTGAAGCTATTCTTAAGACAGATACCTCTTCAGGGTTCCAGTTCCCAGTACTTAAGGGGCATTATATTGCAATATAAATGTTACATTATATCTTTCTTGTGCCATGCTATCATAAATATCTGTCTGGCTTGAATGAAAATGAAATTAATTGAACTGCAGCTTTCTTCCAACATTCTGGAAGATACTGCATTTGCCCATCACTAGACTTGCCCATCAGTCACCCACAGGTGACCCCACATCATCCCTCTACAGTGTGCCAGAAGAGGCAGAGCAGCGGTGAAAATGTGCTTTGCCAAAGTGCCTGTGAGTCAGGCAGACCCAGACTCAAGTGAGACGATTCAGATGTTGGAAGTTAAGTCAAAAAAATAAGCCTCAGTTTCAAGCCTTCCTGCCCTTGGGAGGCAAATTTCTTCCAGACCCCAAGTATTAATCTTTGTTGCCTTTCACATACATTCAGAGCTTCTTTCCCAAAGATTGCACTGAGGGAGTAAATGTAACCCACCTGCTCTTTCTGTAGCTATGGAAGTCTCAGAGACCTGGAGGCTCTCAACACGATCAAGATTGGCCCAAGAGATTTTGCTGCCTACAGTGAGGGACAAGATGGCACCCTCTCCACATTCCAAGCACAGAAGCCAAAAGGATTGTTAGCTTAGTCTTAATTCAGCATTGGTGGTAGGATAGTGCCCTCCACAACACCTGACACAGCAGGCCAGTTTAGGGGGGGCAAAGAAAGCACAGTCCGTCAGCAGAGGGGAACTCAGGAAGTGGCTTCATACTGAGTCAAACCATTGGTCCATCTAGCTCAGTATTGTCTACACTGAGTGGCAGCCGCTCTCCAGGTTTTCAAGAGTATCTGCCATTCCAATCTACAAATGACAGGGATTGAAATTGGGGTCTTCTGTGTGTAAGGCAGATGCTCCACCACTGAGCCAGGGGCCTTCAGAGGAACAGCCAGGGGCTGCTGTCACTGTCCCCCAGCATCTGCTGCCTGAGGCAGGGGCCTCACTTTGTCTAATGGCAGGGCCGGCCCTGCATACACTTTCAAGGGGATGGATTTCTTCTAAGCTTTTGTTAGGTGCAAAAGAATCATAAGTGAAAAAAGCAAAACAGGCGTAGCTGCTGCTATAAACTATAGCGGGGTAGCTGATCTGCATAATGCAAGTTTAACATTACACAATGCAAAAAATGTTCTAGGTTAGATTTATTGTTTGTGTGTAATATATGTTGATGCATGGGCTTTAGCAGGGCCAAAGTGCCTTAAGTACAGCTACCAATACACGCTTTTTAGCCAGTTGGGGTTCCACGCCCAAATCTCAGCTTGCCTTTTGCAAACAAGAGCTGGAAGGCAGGTGGCAGTACATTCTTCATTAATATTTGCAAACTGTCCAGAGTATAAAATGGATATATGCCTTGATATTATTGCTGGCTAGGGATCAGACTTCTAGACAGCGTAATCACTTACAATAGCAGGTAATCTGAAAAATCATTTGGAACCTTTTAGTGTCGCTTGCACCAAGTGACATTAGTTTACAACAGACAACATTGAAATACACCGTAAGGAAGAGACACAGCCCAACGGTTTGCATTGTGAACTAATAACACCAACCTTGACTGTAACCTTTTCTTTCAGGGAGGCGGAGGGAGACTACTTAAAACCAGATCCCAAGGTCTACTGTTTACCAGTTTGTGAGCCTTCCACGCAATGGAATAATATCACTTCTTCGACTCTAAGACTTAAGAGTAGTATTTCAAACGATCATTCCAAGGCCAAGGTTCTTGTTTAATACTTGCTTGGAAGAGAAACTTCCTGAATGACCCTGTGAAAGTCTCCTTCTTCTGGTGGCATGGCCTCCAACGTTCAGCTATGCTTACGAGAGGCCGACTCTTATTTGGTTTGTCTTATTTGGCAATCAAGTCTTTGGCGTTCAATGAAGGCATATGTTTTGAACTCAAATGACTTCACTTCATATTAAAGTAAAGAATGTTTTGAAGTGTGCCCCTTTGCTAATCATAAGCAACAGATCTCTCCCTAATGGAATCCATATCTTTAGCATGCGAACTCTCTCCTTGCAAGCAGAAAAAAATCTCCAATGGCTGTAGCATATGATTTCAAAATATCCAGCTCCTTTGCTTCTGCTTCTGTTGTAATCTTCACTATGCCTTAGCCTTTTCTTTACTTTTTGACTGCCCAAACAATTCCCACTATTTTTTCTCATTGCTGCCATGACAAAATGCTATGAGAAAAGAGCTGGTCCTCTGCCAAAAACCTACTCCAGAGTTCAATATATGTTTCTTTCTTCAAGAGTCAATTGTTTTCCCTCTCTCCCAGGGGCTACTAGCTACCTTATTACCAGAAAGAATGACCCCATGACAGCACAATTGAGATCCAGAAACTCAACAAAATTGTAACCCCCTCCAGTGGCATCGGAATTCTAATCAAGAGCAGAGAGCCTGAAAGACAAATGTACTTGTGTATATAGCCACCATTTCAAGAGTGCGACTTCCTTACGTGCAAAGGAACCTATTTCATTTCCTTTTCCTTTGGAGTTTTTATTGCCCTTTTCCACGTAACCTTTACATTGCGAACGTCCTTAATGTGGAGGCCCTTTTGCATTTGGGAATTATTCCTACTCTGTTTACACAGTTTGCTGCCTTTTTACTACATGCCATCCATTTTCTGAAAGGCACAACTAGACATAGGAGGCCTCCTAGTTATTACCAACTTCTTCCTTTCTCAGTTTAACGCATTGGTGGAGCAACTGCTACATTTATTCCTTACCCCAGATGAAATCCAGGTGTCAGAAGGAATAGAGCAGTTATGCTAGATAGGCTGCAAGTGGAAAAGGTATTCTTATGTGCTCGTTGGAGGGAGTGTATTGTTCTGTGACTCGAGCTGGATGGTTTACTGTTGCCTTAAAGGTAAAGGTAAAGGGACCTCTGACCGTTAGGTCCAGTTGCGACCGACTCTGGGGTTGCGGCACTCATCTTGCTTTATTGGCCGAGGGAACCGGTGCACAGCTTCTGGATCATGTGGCCAGCATAACTAAGCCGCTTCTGGGGAACCAGAGCAGCACATGGAAATGCCGTTTACCTTCCCGCTGGAGCGGTACCTATTTATCTACTTGCACTTTGACGTGCTTTCGAACTGCTAGGTTGGCAGGAGCAGGGACCGAGCAACGGGAGCTCACCCCATTGCGGGGATTCGAACCGCCGACTTTCTGATCGGCAAGTCCTAGGCTCTGTGGTTTAACCCACAGCGCCACCCGCGTCCTCTGTTGCCTTACAGCCCTATAATCAATATCCTCCATACCCTGGCCCAATTCACATCAACCCGTGGCTAAGCATGAATGAGCAAGAATGGGGTCGCTCCACTCCTCCCCAGTCCTGCTGCTCCTATGCTACCTAGAGCAGGAGTGCCAACTTAGCCCTGCAACTGTGGGTGCCTGGGACCATGGATGCCATGCAGCATGCATGGCCCTGGCACCGAAAATTGTGGGTGCCTGGCTCCTTCATGGGAAATTTGTGGGTGCTCAGGCACCCAGGGCCCCAGGGAGTTGGCACCTATGACCTGGAGCGAAGCCATGGTTTGGTGTTGCCTCCAGACCTCAGCTCATGGTTTGCCTTCCACACACAAACCATGAGCAGTAAGTGAAAAACAGCTTATGGCTTGTGGGACAAACCATTAGTCTGGGTTTGAATAGCATGTTAAGCCAAACCATGTCTTAGCTTTGAATAGCATGATAACAGCAGGACTGAGGGAGAAGTGTAGTAGCTGAGATTTCCACCCCTTATTTGCTTGTTCACACTTAAAGGTAAAGGTAAAGGGACTCCTGACCATTAGGTCCAACGACTCTGGGGTTGCGGCACTCATCTCGCTTTATTGGCCAAGGGAGCCAGCGTACAGCTTCCGGGTCATGTGGCCAGCATGACTAATCCACTTCTGGCGAACCAGAGCAGCGCACGGAAACGCTTCAGCATGGTTTAGTTTAGCGTCATGTGCAAACTGGGCCACTGACTCATGCCATTTCAGAATCCTGGGGCTACATTGTTACTTTCACACATTTTTGCCTATTTTCTGGGTAAATAAATAAAGCAAACTGGCTGGCTTTCTTGCATCACCAGCACCATCAAAGTCAAATGAGCCCACTGAATCAGTTCTCATTCAGGATTGCTTCCAATGTGGCATTTTCCTGTTCATATTTTGAGAACATTACAATTCCCCGTGGATGTTTATGCGCTGATGCTGACGCATACTTTTTGAAAATCCCCTGAGTCTTTTTCTACAGTCTATGCATCTCAAACTGGCAAGTTACTTTGCTATTGAGACTCATGTTGAACTTCTCTCAAGACCATGTTTAATATGGAAGTCTATAAGGGAGGGGGAATTGCTTGTGTTAACTCATTATTGGAAAAAGGGATGTCATCTTTCTCTCTCAATGTATCACCCTAAAAATCTCAACATTGTTTTTTACAATAACTCCTTATGGATGTGGAAGTCACTTGATATTCCCTGATGAACCTCTGGAGGAAAGTAATCAAAACTTTGGACTGTTACAATTCATGGAGTCATTCATCAGCAGAGCACATGTTTCCCCTGTTCACACAAAGCCTGTATATGTTTATCTAAAGATAAGAAATAAGCTTGGGAGTTACCAAGTGTCTGAAAAAGATAAATAGGGGGGATTAGAATCCGTGCATCTTCATGAATAGGCTACAAGGTTGCCACAAAAGTCTCTTATTAGAGAAAACATTCTGTTTTGGAGTGTAACATTATGTACATATAACTAAACTGTGATCACCATCTCCTCTCACGGAATATTATTGTTCTACTGTTGTTGTCACAGGCCAATCACATTATTTATGTAATCATTATGCTAACAACCTTTCCCCACCCCACCCCCGGCAATAGAGTAAGAATAGGAAAAAATAACAGACAAATTCTACAATGAGATGGTTACAAAATATGTGAATGAATTGAATTAACAGGACCCCCCCCCCCCACTTGCTCCTCCCAAAACTGCAACCTGTGCACCAGAATCTAACCTCATGAAAATTTTCTTCAGGGCTGTGTTTGAACCACTGTCTTGCCCCACAAATTCATAACAGAGAAGCTATCGCAGTACGGCTGGACCCAAAAGAAATATTGTCAGGAAACAAGGAAATTAAGAGGAAAAATAAAATCTCCAGATGTTCTTATGTGAGTATTTGTGAGTAGAGGGTAGAGAAGGCCTCAGAAATGCATGACAGAAAGCTCAGATGCAACACCATGTTCAACAGGAACTGTTCTATTTGAAATATTAATTATTTTCTATATTTCATGGAGAAAAAACACCACGTGAGCTGTTATCATTGCATGATACATTCCAAAGTTCTGCTTAGATTCTGGCTTATTCTCCCTTTTTCTCTGCCTCTAGGCTGCCACAGAAAAACAAAATGTAAGTAAAATTTAAAGAGACAACATTCAGAAAATCACTATTTTAAAACAAAGCTTCTGAAAAATTCTAATTAATATGGTACCTAATAGGCTTGCTTTGAAATAATGTGATGACTACTTTTCTAAATCTCATTGGAAAGATCCAGCAATTGTATACCCATTAATGAGGGTATATATCACAAAAATGATTTTACAAGTAAATAATGCTATACTGGAATTGACTTAAATTGTCTGATCCCATTGGATTTTCTCCTTCAGATAATTTCTGGTGAAGCTGGAGAATCAAATTGAACATAATTTGGTAATGAAAGTAGTCGATAATTGAGCTAAGAAGCTTGAACTTGTCAGTCACCTGTGACCTTCTTCTAGTTACACTTCATTTAAACTTTACCAAGTCAAAGGAGGCTGAGAGAGGAGAGTTGCAGAGCAGCCCTCCACCCATATAGTTCCTCTGCCTGGGCTCCAGAAGTCTATCTGATTTGTATTAAATATGGAGATAACTAAGTAAACAGATTCTGATCCTTACAGGACACAAAGGCCTTGAGCAGCTGGCTTGGTTGAGTGCTTGTGGCTGGAACAACCTCAGAAGGACTCTCTGGATACAAATTAGGGTATCTGCAGAACATGGCTTTAAACGCATATATTAAATGAAGAATTTGTGTCTCACTTTCTTGTTTTGTGTGCCATCATTTTCTGCTTTTATGATGGCTGGCTACAATAACTGGAAGTGACCTCTCTGGACTTCAGAATGTGCCTTATGAAGGAGCTTTGCTTTCAGTGAGATTCACTAGCCAATGTGCTTGCCAATTAAAGTCCATGCCAAGTGGAAGGGAAGGCATGGAGCAAAAGCGAAGGCTGGGTTAACTGAATTTACCGTAACTTGGACAATCTCTGCCTTTGAAGCAGGTCCATGGAACTTATGGCCTGCTGAGCCAAACAGAGCCCATCTATGGGAACCCCTCAAGGACTTAATAAGCCTCCCAATTATGCAGGAACTGCATAAACAGGGTGAGTTTCCACACACCTGGTAGGGCCCAGTACATAACTGGTGGGCTGTATTCTGTTTGATGGGTCACAAGTTGTACATCTCTGTTGTAAAGGACACCGCAGGAAATTTACAGTAGCAATGCAACCAACTATATATATACAGTATGTTGTCTCAGTGGCTACTTGCCAAAAAGGAGCATTAAGAAGAACCTACCACCCAAAATAATAATAAATAAGACCATGAGAAAAGGGAATTCAAATAATTTATTAGAAAATTTAAATTGAGGAATTTATTTCAATACAAACACCGTCCTGGTTAAGAATAGAGCATCCTGACAGAGCTGCCTAAATGGTTAGTTCCTTCTCAGTTTTAGTGTGTTCAAGAATGGTAGGTATGTACAAACGCAAGTTTGAGATGAAAATAGAGAGGGGTCCAGGAGGGCAATGGAAGAGAGGATACACAAATGTAATGTCTTACACAAAGCCAGTGTAGTGTAATGGGTAGAGTGTCAGACTAGGACCTTTGAATCCAGGGTTCGAATCCCCACTTGATCACAAACTCACTGGTGACCTTGGGCCAGTTACTGCTTCTCGGCCTAACCTACCTCACAGAGTTGTTGTGGGTCCTAAAAGAGGAGGAGGAGAACCATGTATGCCACCTTGTTCTTGGAGGAAAATGTGTGGTATGAATGCAGTTAACAGCAGCAGCAACAACAACAACAACTTCAGAGGCTTAGAATCAGTGGGATGAGGTTTGTGTGCAGAGGCTAAATCTGAGAATTTGGAATGAAATGGACCACACCAACACCACACACTTCTTCCATCCCAAATCTTGCCATTTTCCTATGTCATGTATAGGTCAGATCCCGAAATCAATCCTTTCAAACACAATATCACCTATCACCTAACATATCTAGGATGCATTTATATTTCAAAAAACCACACAAAAGAGACCTATTTCATGAATTAGATCCAACTTTAAAGTTTCCAGTGGTGTTGAGTTCTGCATCTCTTTCATTCCATAAGGATGGCAAGTGGTTAACAATGACATCAGACCTCCAGGCAGAAATGCTACAGCCGCATTGGCAAAGTTTACCTCCTACACTTCTCAGAAGGAATTTATCAGTTGAGCATTTGTTTAGATTATAAAAGAATTACAGTCTAGCATCTCATGTTCATGATCAAGTCAAGAATTATGCAAGATTTTTGGACAGAAAGAGATATGCTGATAATATAAATTGCTAAAGGCTTATGAAAGAAGCAAACCAAAGAGAATGAGATCCTAAGAAACAGACAGGACAAGGTGAGTAACTGAATAATCTATAGTCGGTGTCCAATCCATTTATTTATTTTTTCAGATTAGAGGAATTATGCCACATCCCTCTTACTACATCTCTATTCAACTTTTTATCATTCTTTAATCAACTGAAAGTTGTATTGTAGAGAGAATACAATTACAACTGAATGTTAAAACAACCTCAGATTACTAGGCTTGCAATCCTACATAGATTCTTACCTGAGAGTAAGTACCATTGAATTCAGTGAGGCTTAACTCTGCGTAGACATGCTCATGCTATTAGCTTACATTCCTCTATGTAGTTGCCTGAGGGTAGGCTTTACCTCTGCGTAGACTTGTATAGGACTGCTCTTTTAATTTTCCAAAATAAAGCAGGTTTTGTTTTTTGTTTTTTAATTGTCAGGCACTTTCACTTGTCCAAGAAAAAGGTATCCTATTTCCACAACATTTCTGTATGGGGCCATGTGGCAGCAGTCCTTTAAATCTGCACCATCTGCCCATCTGTCACTCAACCCAATTCAAGGTGCTAGTTTTGACATGCAAACCCCTTGAGTGGCTTGTGATCCAATAAGGCAGGCTTCCTCAACCTTGGCCCTGAGATGTTTTGAGACTACAGTTCCCATCATCCCTGACCACTGGTCCTGCTAGCTAGGGATCATGGGAGTTGTAGGCCAAAAACATCTGGAGGGCCGAAGTTGAGGAAGCCTACAATAAGGTAAAGGGGCAGCTCTCCTTATTGGGGAAGGGTTATAGCTCAGTGGTAGAGCTTCTGTGCATGGAGAAGGTCCCAAATTTAATCACGCCTCTTCCAGATAGGGCCAGACTCACACCTGAAACAGTGATGAACCACTGCCAGTCAGTAAAGACAATACTAAGGTAGATGGACCAATGGTCTGATTCAAGATTAGACAGCTTCCTATGTCCCCATTTTGTCCTGCCTGTACTCTGAGATCTGCTTGTGAGGCCCACTTGCTGAAGCCAATTGCTGAATAAGGTCAGATGATCTACACCCCCTCTGGGGGGTCTTTTTTGGCAATGACACCCAAGTTGTGGAACAGCCTCCTTGCTAAGGCTTGTCCTGCACCAACATCATCCATCTTTCAATACCAGCTGAACACCTTTCCTTTCTACCAGGCATTATAAATTTGGTGCCTATATGACCTGCGCTGTGACAGATGAGAAGTATATTAGATTTTTGCTCTTTTAATTGTTCTCTTATTTCCAGTTTTACGGTATTTTGAATTGTTGCTATGTGCCCTGAGATTATCCTTGATGAAGGGTGGTGTATAAATTATATATATATAAGTAAAAGTAAATAAATGCACAAGTTTTATTGAAACAATGCAGGTTATGATATACAACAGTATCATATCCTCTGTGGGTATCAGTGTAACTGTTTTATTTAGTGACTTTTAGGTGGGGGTTGTGCCAAGGAACAATTATATACAATATCCGTTTGGCAGGAACAGATTCATCTGCTGCAGGGATGAATTTTTCACACTAGCAATACTGATTTCTCATTTGTTTATTTGTTTCAAGATCCTACCACACAGAAGCCAAGTATTTTAGCTGGTATATATTTGAAATGCCAGAGTGTGGTCGGTTGGACTTTTTCATATATCGTTGACTTACGTGTCTTGCTGATATTTACAATGGCGGGGGCAGGATTGTAAGGAATTCTGATCCTCTGAACTAACTTGCAATCCCCTATTTGAGCAATCAGGATTCAAAGAGTACACAGAACATTTTGGCCAGGGCGTACTCCTATCATATGGGATATTAAGAAGGCTTACCCTGGAATTTGCAACTTGTCTAAGCTGCAACTCGTCCGGAGCTAACAGTGTTCTGTTTTCTCTCATTCATGCCTGGAATGGGAAATCTGTTGCCCTTCAGAGATTGTGAGACTTCCACCTCCCATCAGGTCCAGACAGCTAATAGTTAGGGATGATGGGAGCTGGAGTCCAACATTTGGGGAGTCATGGGTTCCTCATCCTGATGTATGCCATATTGTTACCCTTTGGTGCATAGATGCAATGTACATAAACATATATTTATTCCTATTGCTCCAAGACTTTGGCCATCTCATGAAAAGAGAAGACTCCCTGGAAAAGACCCTGATGTTGGGAAAGATGGAGGGCACAAGGAGAAGGGGACGACAGAGGACGAGATGGTTGGATAGTGTTCTTGAAGCTACCAGCATGTGTTTGACCAAACTGCGGGAGGCAGTGGAAGACAGGAGTGCCTGGTGTGCTCTGGTCCATGGGGTCACAAAGAGTCGGGCACGACTAAACAACAACAACATTCCTATTGCAGCTGCGGAGTTGCGTTGTGGCTTCTGTGGTTAGTACCAACACATAGCAAGGTCAGGATGTTATCTGGGGATCTTGGGTGTCTAAGTCTAAAGGCTATGCAGCTAAACTCTGGACTTAATGCAATCTCTACAACTGCCATCCTAACCCCACTTGCCTGGGAACAAGGAGCATTGAAGTCAGTAGGGCTTACTTCTGAGTAGACATGGTTAGGACTGGAGCTTATATCAGCCTCTCTCTCCTTTGTTTCAGCATGGAATAACCAAGAAGGGAGGAGTGAGGAATCTGAAGGCTGGCAGAAGTGAGCAATGATTCTGTACTGGGAGAAGGGCAGAACTTTAAACCAAAGGTGAGAGATGCCCACCTACAGAAACTGACTCCACTGTGGATTTAGTAAGATCTCTTCCTCCATCCTAATCATCCCTAAGGGTACTGGCCACAATCCAATGCACTTTTATGCACATCACACAGTGAAATCCTATGCAACATTATTAAGGTGGTTTTTCCAATGGTTGTGTTCTGCTATTAGAAGACATGCAAAAGTTGTCAACAGGAGAGAGAAGAAAGTGTGTGTGTGTGTGTGCGTGCGCGCGCACGCACGCACGCACGCACGCACGCAATAGCACAGCCTGCTTCTTTGACTTAAAAGATGTGTGATATACCTAAATGGGCACTAATCCTTAGTTCCCATGCCCTACTGAACTAAGCCTAGGCATGCAAAACTAAAATAATCACGCATCCTTCCCCTGTTTATTTTTGTCTCCACTTCCTTTACTTCTTCTGTTGTTTCCTCTGAGTGAGACAATTTTTGGCAAGGCAAATTGCAGGTGTGTTAAGGGGGGTGGGCGGAAGCCCCTCCCTTGCCCTGCTAAGGTCACAATCAGGATTTGGGTGGGTGGGAGAGAGACCTCTCTCAATAAGGGATGAAGCCTCACCTGGACTCTGAAGATCCTAAAAGCATCACTCAAAAGTCAGACCTATTGGTTTAAATTTTGGGCTGACCAGCTTCCGTGTAGTTATTAACCTTCAGCCTTCCAGATGTTGTTGGACTGCAACTCTCATCCTCCCTGACCATTGGCCCTGCTGGCTGGGGCTGATGGGACTTGCAGTTCCACAACCTCTGGAGGGCCACAGATTCCCCATTCCTGCCAATGCCATTGAAAGTAATCATTGGACTCCATCATCATCATTATTTATTATTTCTACCCTGCCCATCTGGCTGGGTTTCCCCAGCCACTCTGGGCGGCTCCCAACTGAATATTAAAAATAGAATCAAACATTAAAAACTTCCCTAAATAGGGCTGCCTTCAAATGTCTAGAAGATAGTCAGATAGAGCAGTGTTTCCCAACCTTGGGCCTCCAGCTGTTTTTGAACTACAATTCCCATCATCCCTGACCACTGGTCTTTCTAGCTAGGGATGATGGGAGTTGTAGTCCAAAAACAGCTGGAGGCCCAAGGTTGGGAAACACTGAGATAGAGGTCAGATAGTTGTTTATTTCCTTGACGTCTAATGGGAGGGCTTTCCACAGGGTGAGCGCCACAACCGAGAAGGCCATCTGCCTGGTTCCCTGTAATCTCACTTCTCGCAGTGAGGGAACCGCCAGAAGACCCTTGGAGCTGGACCTCAGTGTCCAGGCTGAACGATGGAGGTGGAGACGCTCCTTCAGATATACTGGACCAAGGTCATTTAGGGCTTTAAAGGTCAGCACCAACACTTTGAATTGTGCTCGGAAATGTACTGGGAGCCAATGTAGGTCTTTCAAGACCAGTGTTATGTGGTCTCAGCGACCACTCCCAGTCACTAGTCTAGCTGCCACATTCTGGATTAGTTGTAGTTTCCAGGTCACTTTCAAAGGTAGCCCCACGCAGAGCGCATTGCAGTAGTCCAAGCGGAAGATAACTAGAGCATGCACCACTCTGGTGAGGCAGTCTGCAGGCAAGTAGGGTCTCAGCCTGCGTATCAGACGGAGCTGGTAGACAGCTGCCCTGGACACAGAATTGACCTGCGCCTCCATGGACAGCTGTGAGTCCAAAATGATTCCCAGGCTGTGCACCTGGTCCTTCAGGGGCACAGTTACCCCATTCAGGACCAGGGAGTCTTCCACACCTGCCCGCGTCCTGTCCCCCCAAAACAGTACTTCAACCTCAATAATCTCTGAGTTGGTTTCAGCCCCAAAGACTTCTTATTGGCTTTATCTGTCTACAATGGGAAAGGATTCAAGAGACCAGGACAGGCGACCTGCTCCTGCCCTGTTGAAGGAAGCAGCTTCCTGGCCGGTTTTATGAAACCAGTGGAACGGATCGCGGTTCCTCATTGGCTCCTCCTGCAGATGCAGCAATGCAAGAAGGAGACTAGGCGGCTGAAAATACGAGGCGGGTTTTAGACCTACGATCGGTGGCTGGTGAGACAGACTCTCCTGCAAAAGTTGCGCTTCTTGCCCCTTCAGGTGAACACTGAGCACAACACCAGGCGGCTCCGAAATCACGTCTCTCACCCCCCCCTCCCACAAAAATATACTGTCCGATCTCAGTCATTCCTGCAGCATTTTTATATCACCCAACGTGCTTTATACATTTTCACAATATTCCCATTCTAAAGAAGCACAACTGAGGCCAAGCACAACGCGCCCGGGCCCCTTTGCAGTCCTAACCCATCTTGCTAAGGCGGCTAAAGTTTTGACACACACATAGCCAACTTGTTCCAGAAAGCATTTTAAGAGAGTGTTTGGTTTTATGATACATTTTAATGTAATATTTTCTGTGGATTGGTTTTATGCACACCGCTTAGAAGAGCAAACGAGTAAGCTGTATATAAATGTCTTGAATGAATGAATGAATGAATGAATGAATGAATGAATGAGTACAGTCCAAATGATTTCACTGGGACTCCAAGAAAGCTCCCCTTTGCTTCAGCCCTTTGTATGCGCACTTACTCGGGAGTAAAGCCCAAGTAGACCTCAGTGAGACTTAGTAAACAGGCGGCTTAGAGGGCGATTCCGGCCTGGCCAAAAGGTATTTGAACGTATGTTCAAATTCAGCGTCCTGGTCTGGCCTCTGGAACAAAAGTTGGACTTGAACCGGGCGGGGAGCGTTGGCTACAGTGTGTATATTTAGGGGTCGCTTTTCCTCCGCCCGTCCTCCGCGCTTGTCATATGGGGGCACTTAACCACAGCAGCAAGGAGACTTCGTTGCCCGTTTGATCTCCCATCAGGTTTTGTGCCCTAGCCAGAGTTTCACATTCAGCTGCCAGGCTCCAGCAAACGTTGCTGAGGTCACGCCTTTCCACTTGATTTATGTTGAGTGCTCCAGCAGCAACCAGGATGTGGGTTTCTTGCCTTCCCATTATCTCTAATTGCCACCTTGTTAACTCGGTGAGCGCTCCAGGGTACCTCCTCGTCTCATCGAGCGCGTACGAAACCAGCCCCGCCGCCACCTTCCCACTCCACCGCTGGCAAGCAACTGGCCCTCGGCCCCCTCGGAGCGCTTCGGCGGCCACTTGGCAGGATGAGGCCTCCCAGCCTCCGAGAGGGAATAGCCACTGAAGGCGTTACGTGGAAGGCGAGCCACTCAAACCAACAAACCAACCCGCCCGGACCCGTCACCAAGAAATAAGGGGTCCCGTACAGATTTGCAGTCCCCAAAAAAGGAAGCGCGCTCCAAAAGGGATGGAGAGGGAGAAATGGACCCCTACGTTGGCGGTCCTAAGCGAGAGCCCGGGATTAAGCCTTTGCCCTGCTGCAGCCAGGGAAGGAGCCCTGTGGATCTTGCTGGTGGCTTTGCTGATCAGGAAGTCCTGATCAAGCGCCTCGAGGAAGCGCCTCGAGGAAGGCGGCGCAGAGAGCTGGCGAGCAATCCAGGCGAGGCGCGGGCGGCCTTGCGCTTTTACGCACGCCGGCCGGCCGGCCTGCCATCCTGCCTGCTCGCTTTGGGGACGCGACCGGCGCAGCCTCTCGCTCTCAGACCCGCCGGGCTCCCCTCCCCGTCTAACATGCAGCCCCGGCTCCGCGGATCTGGAGCGGGCCGAGTCGGGTTTCCACTCGCGAGACCCGGCGGCGCTTCCTCAGGGAAGTGAGGCGGAGAGTTTCTTGGGCAGCTCCGAAGCCAGCCGCTCCGGCGTGAACTCGCGCCGCCAAGTTTCTGCTCTCGCCAGCGAGCTTTTAGCAAGGTGCCATTTGACCTCGCCAGCCATTTTTCCCGAACCTGTCGGTGGAAAAGGCAGCCAGGTTAACCCTTTCCTGCCACGCCCTCGTGGGGCTCCTCTTCGCCGAGTCTCGTGCCTTTCACGGAGCACGAGGGGGCTGGGGAATCTCCTAGGAAGCGCAGCGTGGGCGGGCGGCGAGGGACTGGGGAGGACCCCCCCCCCCAGCCAAGACCTTAATTTTGTCAAGTGAAGGTGACAGCAGGAAGAAGCTTCCGAGGAGGCAAACTCTGCTTCTTTAAGTCACTCCCGCCCCCCCCCCCCGCAGCGCTTTGACAAGAGAAGAATGTGGCCCGCTGACGTCAGGTGTTTGCCCATTCTTTTGTTCGGTTAAAAATAGTTTCGTGTGACAGCTTACCTGAGATGCGTGTCCGACCGTGTAGGATGCAAAGCAGAATTTGCCAGGGGAGGGATCGGTAATTCCAGATCTAGGATCGCGATGTATTGAATGAATGAACAGCAAAAGGAACAGGATTCCCCTCTGCACACCCGCAAACACAGAGTTAAGCGCGCTAAAACCCAATGAAGTCTATGGGTTTAGACGAGCCGATGGCAACCTTAATGTTTTGGTAACTTGGTTGGCTAATGTTAGATTACCAAAAAGCAAACTATTAGCAGGCTCTTCAAAAATCGCAGCCTATCCCCACCATCGCTGTAGTGATAGGGGTGTTGTTGAGGGACGGCTAGACGACAGCTATTCTTCAGGTTACTCCTCTCACGATCTTTCCTTTCTTTTTTGCACAGGTATTTTTTTTTTGGGGGGGGGGGAGAAAACAAATATATTGTGTCAACAGGAATGCAAGGAAATATATAACCTGATTAGCAAAGCAGTTAATCAGAAGCATTTGTTTTAAGCCGTTTTGGCACTTTACCTGGTGCCAAGCCTTCAATTGTAAATGTTGATTGTAATGAGTTTTCAAATCGGTTCAAACCCGAATCTATCAGTTGAGCAAAACTGCTGAAATCCAAGCATTCAGGAATAACCAGTTTGTGAAACTGAATCTTGGTGGCATTTTAAGGAAGAGATGTTCTAGTCAGTGTGCTGTATTTGTATACACAAAATACAGCACGATTCTCCAGATACTTGTCCTCCAGGAACGCCCAGAAAGGAGTGAGAATCGCTGTCTGTCCTGCTGGGTGGGTGTCTGTAGGTGTCTCTGTCTGTGTAGGAAGACGGGCCGATGTATAACGCTCTTGTTTTGTGCACAAGAGACGCGCCACAGGAGATGCCCTACAATATGCATGCCATGTGAGGAAGTCTGCTCATCTCCCCCAGATTTCCCATGCATATAAATGGGACTTAAATCATGGTTTAATTTGTTTCGGGGTTCACCAGAATTCAGTCACCAAATCAGCCCCCTCCCTCCTAATATCAAGACAGCTGCGGGGCATATGAAATGTTAGTTTTGGAAGGAGGAAAGAGGGGCGAGGGGCGTGCCTCTGAGAGGGTGCAGGGTGCGATTCCCACGCTTTTAGGTTCGGGAAAAGGCGGTTTCGGGATGGAGCGCGTTCCTCCCGCGACTCTTGAGCCCCGGCACCTGTCTCTTGAGAAACAGCGCGCGCTCTCTGGACTATCTTTCCAGAGGCGGTGCTTGAAGCACTACCTGCCCAAGCCCCGTCGCCAAGAGCTCGAGAGTGGGCTCTGCTTTCTGGGACTGGGGCTCCGCTTAGACGGCGCGTTCCTCGAGTCCCCTTCCTTCGAGCCACCGGGGCAGGATCTGCCCCTGCAGCGCCTCGGAATGGAAGAGCTGCCGTCTGGGGCAGCCGCCGGTTGCGCTTTCGTTCTCCCTGGTTTGTTGGTGAGGGGAGAATTTCGCAGGCTCCTGGAAGGGGAGTCCCGCCCGGCGTTTTTTCCCCTTTTCTTTTTTTTAGGAGGGGCACTGGGGCGGCCTCCTTCCCTCTCCCGCAGGGGCTTCCCAGGGGGACAGGTCTGGTCTAGCTCAGAGAGCTCCCCCCTCTGCAGTCCCTGGCTGGGGTCAGCGGAGGGGCAGCGCAGGGAATGGGCGCTACAGCCGCCTCCTCTCCGCCCTGCGCCGCCAGCGCCTGCCTGGCCGGGGGAGCTTGGCTGTGGCTGTAGGCGCGGGTGCCTCTTTCGTGGGAAGCGCCTTGCGGTTCGTTCCAGCATCCCAAAGCACCGAGGAGCCAGCCTTTCTCCTGCCCCCCCCCCCTCAACCCACTGGAGCCCCGTGGCGGCTGCCGTCGTATCTCTCTAGCATCTCAGCTGCAGCCAGAAGCAGGAAAATAAAACTGCAAAGCAAATGTTTGCGTTTCTTTTTGTGACTTTAAGCCCGATCCCTTTCCCATCCTTTCAACATTCCGGAGATATTGGAAACCTTTCATTCTCTCGCTTCGGAGGACCCACGTGCTGCTCACCTACGTGCCTTTCCTTAGGAGGAAATCCCGGGCTTACTTCCGAGTAAACATGGTTAGGGCTCAGGCTGCTAAAGTACTAAGAAACATTTTTTTTAAATCCATTTTAACCTTAAGACAATTAAAAAGAAGTCGTCTTGCAGCACTAGTCCATGCACGTTTACGCGGAAGTAAGCCCTACTTATTGGAGGTTTACTCCCACGTATCATAGATTTTGTCTCAGTCAAACGCAAAGGTCGCTCCAAGGACCATTTCCAGTTCAAAATCCAGGCTGGCAAGAATTCTCTTTGAATCTGTGCTTCAGCGACCGCCGCGTTTTCGCATTTAAGTTCCAGTCCTGTTTTATTTTCCAGGTCTTTAAACATAAATGGCTAGATTTGAAAATACTGTTTACAAATAAAAAGAAGACTTGGGATTTAAAAGGTGTTCGGTGAAATAGTTGCCCACTATATTTATTTTCTTTTGTGAGATATTCAAATCCCGAAAAATGCTACCCAAACTGGTTTTTGCCCGTAACATCTGTAATTCCACAATTGTATTGGTATATATTAGTCAAAGTCCTACAAATAAATTATTTTGGGAGAAGAAAACAAAGTCGGAAAAAGGTAACGGATTTCTTGTAATATATATATATCTATCTAATATTACTACTATTTTCTCATCGAAGAGATCCGATTCTTTTTGTTTTGTTTTGTTTTAATGAACAGCCAGGGAAATAAAAGTATTGCCTCCCCTCCCCCTTTGAAGTTACCTTTTCGTGGCTGCTTCGTTGCGTGGGGGGCCAGCGCTGTTTATCTGCCCCACGCCCACCCAATATTCCATCAATCCAGAAATCAAGTCAGGGAACTTTTCCATATTTATTTATTTGTGTTGTTGCAAAAGGATTCGCCTCAATTGTTCTCTTTTTTTCCCCTGGCATATTCCTTTCTTTCTTCCCTTTTCTCCGGTTACATTTGGCCCGCTTGCATATTTTTTTAAAAAAAAGCAATTGGAGATGAACATGCTTTGCAATTCTACCCCCCCCCCCCTTATTTCCCATCATAATCTTCAACTGGTTTAAGATTAATGCTAGGAGGTGTCTTAAGAAGGAATGGCGCGTCTCCTCTCCAAAGACCATCACTGGGATCATTTACTTAAGATGTTGACAAGACTGTCAGGAAGTCTATCTCTCCCCCCCCCCCCTTTTATTTTATTTTTTTACTAAGCTGAGCCGTGGCACACTGTAGTGAGCATTTGATTTTTTAAAAGTAAGGTACATTAATTTCATGAGCGCCTTCTCATAAATATTGTTGTTTGCTCTGTCCCTCTGCCTGGCAGAAAAGGTTTGTGGGGTGGGGGTGGATTTGCAATGGAAATCATGCCTTTGTTTCAGGGGGGGGGGAGCATGCGCTTTGCTGCTCAGATAAATTCCTCCACTCCTCCCATATATTCTTGACAAGAAAAATAAAACCAGAAGGCGCCTCCTGCCCGGCTTCAGCCGGGTCCCCCCCACCCCTGCCAGGTCTTCTCGCTGTGCTTTGTTGTCTCTCTGTCTCTCTTTATACCCTGAAACCTACTAAACTTGCCGGTTCTGCTCCTAAAGCAGACAAAATAACCCTTTTTAAACTATAAATATTTAACTGTACCTGAGTTTATACAGTGGCCCGGGTGCCTCTTTAAACGCCGGTGATTTATGCTTTTATTTGTGCCTTTAAAACTGTTTTGCTTGCCTTACATGATCTCTCCTTTTTTTCCAGGTGGGCTGCTCCAGCCCTCCTTCCTTCCTTCCTTCCTTCCTTCCTTCCTTCCTTCCTTCCTTCCTTCCTTCCTTCCTTCGAGCCGCAGCATCTCGAGACAGGGGACAAGATGAGCAGGGAAAATGCGCTTTTATAAGGGCGTGCTATTATTTATTTAAAGGAGGGTCTTCTGGTGTTCAGACCCAACCGAGGATTTTTGGACTACACAGAGATCCTCGGTCTTAAAACCTGCGTTGAAAGAGCGACGGAAGCACCAAGAGGCTGTTGTTGATGAGTTTATAATCCGGATCCCCTTTCCATCTTGCAGGTCGGTTTCTTCTAAGTGCCCAGGAGAGATCAGGAGTGCGGCCCACCACCGGCTTAAGCTGAGACCTGGGGGTCGCTTCCTCCCATTTACACGCGCCAACTTCTTTGGGACTAGACCCTTTAATTCTGAAACATATTTTCCCCCCTCTGAAGCAGATCGCATAAATGTCACACTCCTGAGTAACTGCAATTCGATGCAGAGTGAAAATCACATCAAGTTGTTGAGCTCGGCGGGATTACTTGACTGGTGTGAATCGTAAAACACTACTTTCGGACACTTAAGTGAAAGCAGGTCGTGAGGCTTCGCTCAACAACAGGATGTGCGTTGCGGATTTCACCCGCTGTCCGTTTTGCTGTTAGATGAGCCTCATCCACAGCGATAGGAGGGGAAAAGCCGTCCTAGGAATGCCTTGTGCTGCTCTTAACGCCATCCTAACCATGTTCCGTTTATCAAGGAGCTAAGGGGATTTCATTCTTAGTGAGAGCAGCCTTAATTTCACGTTTGCAAACTGTTATGTTTGCTAGAACAAATGGTTCCCCCCTTTTGCAATAAATACAATATAACTACATGTGCTGGGGGTGCAATCCTATGCACACTGACCTCAGTGCGACTTACTTTTGAGTAGGCATGTGGCGGATTGCACCTAATAAGGTTAAAGGGAAGTTTTCCTTCTGAACTCAGCGCTGCCATGGCTCCCTCTCCCTTTTAGATTCTGTTTCACTTTCCACGAGCTTCTATAATAAATACTCGCTTTGAGGGGGAAACTTGCAGGCTTGCTAGACCGGCATTCGAGAGATGAATTCAGGTGGCCGGTCGGGAAACTCTTTCCAAAGAAAGACAGCACTTCCGCGAGCTTACTCGCGTGTGTGACCCCTTCTGACACGTCGGGCACATGACGTTGCCAGCTCTCCCTTGCTTAACACATGCAGACTGCAACCCTAATGGGATCAGTCCCCATTTAAACCCGAGGGAAAGCCGGCACTGCCCGAGGATGTAACTAAAAGGTCACCCACCCACCGAAGGGACGACCTCCTTTATTTTGCTCAAGTCTCCGTTCATTTCCTCACTCACATTTGGACATGCACTGAAAAGCAAAACAGGACAACTTGCACTGTGCTACACGGTTTGCAAAGAGTTTGTAGGATTCCCACCCCACTACTGCTATGAGAATAAGCGAGTCCTACAGGGAAGAAAGCAGGTTTCGCCTTTCTTCCTCTCTCTGCTCACGCAGGAAATCCAGACAGGAAATCTCCTCTATGCGCGAGGCGGTGGGCTGGCGGGGAGAGGAGTGTGTTTGTGTGTGTGTATATTTATATATATGTATCATTGAGTGTGATGCTTCAGCCCAAATACTTTCTTGGTCCCTGAGCCAGCAGGGGGCGCTCTGACGTTGCGTCTCGCTGGCAAGAGTGAAGGAAAACGCTTTGCTTCTCCTGCGCGGAAAGAGGGGCGGGTGGGTCGGTGGTGGGGAAATCTCTCTTGCAGTTTCCAAGCCCTACTAGGGTTACAGTTCTTGTAACCAAATCTTGCCTCCGCCGGGTGTTTCTCACACCCGTTGGCGAAAGGTAGAGGCACCAAAATGCACATCAGCTGTAGCTCCTCTGTACTTTGCCGGCGCTCAATGGATACGTTCCTCTTTCTCTTCCCGCCCCCCCCCCCCGCCCCTCTGTATACCATACATTATGCAACTTATTAAATCCAACGATAAATTGTCAACATTTTTTTCGCCTGTTAGTTCCGCTGATCCAAGCAGGATTTATTTTCAGATCTAAGGTCCCGGAGCTATAATACGTGATTTCTTTTCCTTAAATAAAATTGGTCAAATGTTGACAACCTTTAAGCCAATATAACACTCAAGATTACTGATGGGAAACTAATGAGAAAATATCAGATCGTCCGGCCTGGGGGCTCCTAATTAAATCTTAGCTGATTGAAAAATAAAAGCGAGCTTTTAAAAAAAAGGAGGGGAGGGGGCTTTGAGCAAGCTTCAGGCTTAAGTTTAGCTACGTTTTTACTTATTTTAACACCTCCTCCTCCGCCCCGCCCCACTGAAGTCCACTTTCCTCTTTTTCTAGCCCCCCACTTAAACAAAAAACACCCTTAACATGATTTCTGTGGCTATTTCGAGACATTCGATTAGGAATTATTATCACTCCTCCCCCCAGTAAATATTAAGGCCTTTAAGCGACGTGATTTAACTAATTAGAAAATTTACATCATTAAGTCTCAGAGAAAGACAAGAGAGGGAGGGAGGAGAGAAAGGAGAGGGAAATCTGTCAGTCATTTTAAAGGAGACAGGCCCTATTGAAGTGTGAAGGAATCGGCTCTAATTCAAAAAGGCAATCGGGCAGAAAAAGCCCTCAACATTACCCTGCTAGTTATTAATCAGAAAGGGTCTCTCTCTCTCTCTCTCTCTCTCTCTCTCTCTCTCTCTCTCTCTCGCCCAGTAATGGCAAAACGGCGGCACATCGTTAGCTTCTCCCAACGCCTCAGCAGAGCTTCCATTCAAGCTTTTTTGCCACTGGCCCATGTCCCATATTGATAGCAAGTATTTGTCCATTCAAGGCTCATAGACTTGAAAATGTTTCTATGCTAGGGAACCAGGCCCCGGGGAAAAGGCGACGGGGCGGGCTCCCTTTTTCCCAGCCCATCAGGCACCATGTTTCCAAAAACCGGAATGGTCAAACTGTTCGCTCCTCTCTTTCCCCATTTTTATTTTTCCAGTTCCAATTGCGGTGGGAGAACGAGATCAAGCCCTTTTTGTTTCTTTAGCTCTGTGCACGCACGGCAGAAACCCCATTCCCACTTCTTCCTGGGACTTCCTTTCTCTTTTGAAAAGCAGCAAAACGGGGCTGGTGGCGCAACGTGGACTTCCAGGGAAAGGAAGAGGCGCTGCCCTGGGTCTCCGGCTGCCTGCTCGGGAGTGAGTCCCCTCGAAGTCAAGAGGGCTTCACCTCCGTGTTAAAAGGCGCAGAGATCGGCCAGCACGCCTATGGAGAGACCTGCGGAGATGAGGCGGATTAGCTGCGAGCTAAATTGTTTGCTCAGCGCCTCGCCAAACTCGGAGATGCCAAGAGGCGCTGCGCGCTCTTCTCCAGCAGCGCCGAGAAGTTGGCGAGGCAGGGACTTGGGCCTGTCTTAGCAGAAGGGCCGGGGAAGATTTGGGAAGAAGCGGGGACACCACCCGGCTCCCCCCTCCTGTTTCCAGATCGATACCTACGCAGCTGAAACCACAGCCCGCCTCTCCCTCTCTCCATGGAATGAATACTCAGGGCGCACATTTGGGGGAAACTAAAACCACGAAGCATATTCCCAAAGTGAGCTTCCGTCGCGAGCGCCAGTCCCCTCTGACTTTGTCCTTCAAAGCTGGACTGACAGCGCAAGCCGACACGTGTCTTCTCAGAAGTAAGCGTCACGGCCTGCTGGGGAACTTCCTCGTGAATAAGGGTGACTAGTATTGCAGCCTCAACTGGGAAGCGCAGCCTCTCCTACCATGGCCCTTCAAGGGCTGATTCTCAGGCCCAGGTATGTGACAGGTAAAAGGGGGGTGTGAGTGTGTGTTTGCTTGTGCAGTGGAGCACGCAAACGGGTCCCTGGGATCAATGGGATCTACCATCTCTTTCCCCCTTTAGAGGCAAGTCTAATGGATTTGCGTAGAACCTCTTGCCATCTCAACAAAGGCAGCGATGACCTTCTCACGGGGCCCCTAGTTTTGCCAAACAGCCCCTGCAAGTGACCGATCTTAAAGCGTGGCGAGGCACCCTGGGAGGAATAAGGCACCTACTCCAAGATACCCCGAGAGCCCTACTCAGAAGTAAGTCCTATTGACTTCCACTAGGCTTAACTCCAGGTTAATCCGGCTAGTGCTGCAGCCCAAGGCTGCGACGAAGCCTCCTTTACCTGGGAGGAAGCCTCACAGGATTCAACAGAACTTCCTTCTTGGCTTGGGCTGTCAGGGTCTCCATGCATGGAACCTCTTCCTTGTGGCAAGGAGCCCGGGCCCCTCTCCTCCCCCGTGGGCAGCTCCGGAAGAGGAGGAGGCCACCTGCAGCGATGGGGTTGCCCTCAACTCTTCCTTCCAGTGGCCCCGGAGCTTTCTAAGCCACCGAGTCTTCTGGAGAAGGAACCAAATGTGCCCATGTCACATCCACGTTTCCTTCCAGGTGGCTAAGCATTCAAGCTGCAGAGGAGGCAGGCACTACAATAACATTTCCGACGCCTTTTAACAAGCCGCAAGTAAAAACAACGGGCGCGCGCGCACACATAGACAAATCCGACTCCATTGAGTGAAATATTGATTCTCTTCTCAACCCACCCAGCCCCCAGCCGCCCCCCAACCCACGCAACCGCTGAACCGTAATTCATCTGTAAACTCATAACCGGATCTTAGCAGAAAGGAGAGGGGTGGTGGGGGTAAGAGAAAAAGTAAGGCTCCTCTCCTCTCACGTGATTAAAAAACAAAGCCGAGCCGAGCATGCAGACAACTGCAGAGATTTGCATCTCTCCAGCTCTCCCTTCATTTAGAAAACACGCCGTTTGAAAGCCCAAGTCCAACAATGGCAGACTCTGGAGTGAAAGCGGGTCAGGCAGCCTCGCGGGTCCCCTCTCAGACATGTGGATATACTTTTGGCCAGGGAAGCAATTAAGGTCACTACATTTGCACCAAACGGTTTCTACACACACACGCGCACGCAAAAAATATAACTTAAAGAGAAACAAAACACCCCGTTGTATGAGGGGCTGGTTTTTTTCTTTTTCTTTTTCACGTTTTAGCAAACGTTCATTGGTAAAGAGAAAAGGCATGAGAGAGAGAGAGAGAGGAATTCTTCGCCTTCCCATCTGATTTCTCTCTCTTTTTGTATTATAAGCGAGAGCAAAGAAGTTTTTGTTTGGTGGGTTTTCATTGATCAGTCACTCTGAGCTAATGTAATTATCCTCATCAATAGAAGGCTGCAGAGAGAATCATTATGTGGGTGACATTGATAAATGATCACCCAAGAGCTGCCTTTTCTCTTGGGCACCTCCACATCTGACCCTCCCACATCTACGAGGTAGCCATAGAAACACCTTGAGCGCCTCTAACGCGAACTGCGGCGAGGAGGAAGACGCAACCGAGCAAAGATACAACTTGCACGTTTGCCTTCCAACTCACTAAAATCTCCTCGCTTTTTTTCCTTCCTTAAGTCTCTCCTTCTCTCTTTCTCCCTGTGTGTCTCTCCTCCTCTCTTTCCAGCATCTCAGGAGCCCTCGTACCTCATAGCTATTGAGGAAAACACATCCAAGTGGCTTTGTCCTCAAGGAGTTAAATAACGAGGTTGCCTGCACTCGAGGGCGACGTTGCTTTTCTCTAAGTAATTGCGTGTAATGCAAAACCCATTAGTTCGAGAGAGGCGTTCTTTTAAGTTGCGCCATTGCACAATATACAGCGTCTCCCATCCAGCAAATAACTCAGCGGGCGAAGCTCTTTGCAAAGTGCCTCAACCTGAAATCATCATCACCATTATGATTACAGCGACAAGGACTTTTGTATTTATTTCCTAAGTAAGATACAAAAAGAAAACCGCTCTAATCCTCTGAGTGCTTTATTTAAGCAAATAAGAAAATACGGCGAGAGGTAATTGATTCATAATGGCGAGGCTGCGAAGAGGGTGGAGGTGTTTGTTTATTTGATTCCTAAAGCAGCCGGAGGAGGAGGAGGAGGACGGGGAGGGGGAGGAGGAGGAGGGGGCAGCCTGAGCTGGGTCATCCATCATGACTGTGGCAGGGACCCTGCCCAGGAGCCAGCTCCCTTCTGTCTCTCTCTTCTCCCAAACTATTAATATGAAAATCTGCCTTCCTAACCCCTCCCCCCACCCTGGGTCCCCCTCTTATCCAGTTCAAGGGGGCAGCCGGCTTCCCCTCTGCTTCCATTAACAACTTAGCCAGAGGAAGGGGGCAGGGAAGAAAGTTCCAAAGCTTGCTTGCTTTCTTTCTTTCTTTCTTTCTTTCTTTCTTTCTTTCTTTCTTTCTTTCTTTCTTTCTTTCTTTCTTTCTATCTATCTATCTTTCTTTCTTTCCTCCTTTCTTTTTCTTTCCTCCTTTCTTTCTTCTCTCTCTCTTTCCAGAAGTAGTCTATTGCCAAACTGAAAACCCGAACTGCGCTTCCTTGGGAGTAACAGCCATTCAATTCAAGGGGGCTTAGCATGCACAAGGTGCTAATCAATAAACAAGAATAGCTATTTTAAAAGCAAAACACCCTGTGCTAGTTAAGTGTCCACATTTCTGGTTAACTGAATGCCGAGGTAAACACGGACTCCCCAAAACAACTTCAGTGCCCCTCCAACACAGCATGCCACCTGGGATAGCCTTTCTTGTGGCTCCCCATAAATTTTTATCCCACAAAAAGAGGAGGAAATAGAATGAGTTCCATTTCACAGAGGCACTGAAGCAGCTTTCCTCCCCCGAATCAATTTTTTTTAAAAAAATCTTTTCTTATATCTGGACCAGGGCTTAAATAGACACTTTCACCCCTCGCAACATGCAGGTTACTTCTTCCATGTTAATATTCACGTGTGGCACAGACAAATCCACCAGCTCAAAACCAACGACGACCCCATAATTCTGAATCCTGTGCACATTTACTTGCAGGCAAGTCCCACAGAGTTCAACATCATCTTAGTTAGGCTTGCATAGGATTGCACCCTTAGTGTCTCTTGTTAAATTAAGAGTGTGTGTGTGTGTGTGTGTGTGTGTGTGTGTGTGTGTGTGTGGACCTACAGAGAAGGAGCTGAAGTTGGGTGGTGGTGGTTGTTGTTTAATGGCCATTTTGCAACTTTTAGGTGCAGCTGCGTCAGACACCCCACACGTGTTGAAGAGTCTCCTACAAACCACTCTGCTTCTCCTTTCGACATTAGAATAAGGTTACCAGACATCCCCGTTTCCCGGGGACAGTCCCCGGATTTACAAATCAGTCCCCATACAAAATCCATTGAAGTTGAAAAAATGTTCCCGGATTCATTGAAAAAAATCTGGTAACCTTACATTAGAAGCCAGCAAAGGGCCGCCAAGATGAACGGTCTGCTCTGCTCTCCTTCAGTAACAAAGGACAGATCAATCTCAAACATTTTTGATTTACTAGGATTACAAATTCCTCCTCAATTTGTTCAGGGAAATGGAAATTTGGGGTTTCCCCCGTTACCTCTAAACAAGAGGTGTTTTTCTATTACCCTTTGTTCCCCAGAACATAAGCAATTTTAGTCAGACTACAGTATTTCCTTTAACACCATGTCGCTGTCAAAACACTATTCCCATTTTCTTTCACTTTTGACAGCTGAGCATTTCTTAAATACACCCAAATCGGAACCCCTCATACTAAACAGTAAACCTCAAACTGGAGCAATCTCCTCCCATTGTATTGCAGTAAGGATTTTAGCAATATAGATCAAGCAGAATAGAGCCCAGAGAAGGAAAAGTCATACAGCAGTAGGGACGGGGTGGGGTGGGGGTGGGAACAGTTCTTTTCAAAAATACCCATCTAGCAGGCAGAGCTGGACTCTTTGCCTCCCTTGCTCCCCAAAGCCTGTGTTTTCCCAAACATCAGAAAAAAGGCAGAAAATATTATTTAAAATGCTACCAGTTTTGCTTTGTTTTTGTAAATACAAGGACACGGGGGGCGGGGGTGTCTTGCTGACACCCAAATAATCCTATGCTTGAAAGCTCTTTTTCACAATAAACTGAGAGTTGCACAGATTTGGGAAGCTTGGAGGTTTCAGTTGGAACAAAAAAAAATTAAACCAAACGTTGACACCACCACTCCCTCAAACTTAAGACAAAGTGCTTAGAACAGAGCGATATCTCGGCTAACATTTCTTCTGTACCCCCCGCTTCTATTGCAAAAAGAGTCAAAATGTAAGAATGAAACATTAGATCTGCAGAGTCATTAACATGTTGAAGTTTCAAGTGCAGGTTTTTGCCAACGTATTTTAAATTGTGGGGAAGGCAGTGCCACTCAAAGCCTCTTCTGCTCAGGCCAGGCTTTAAGAAGTTTTGCTGCACCATCCAGATGGACACCAATTCTTGCTTTCATCTGTCCCCCTCGTGGGCTTCAACCTGCAGCATGACAAGTTGGCCTTGAGGGAATGGTATTTTGCAAAAGACTGCAATATTTGGAAACTGAATGGAAACTCAGCTCCATTCAGTTTGATGGACATTTCGTCATTGGGATGTAGATTGCCTCCAGCGAGTTCCCCAGCAAAACAGAAACATAACAATCAGTAATGAAAGAGGGTTGCATCATGACTTCACTTCCCCTAAGAATGAGTTGACATGGAGCTCTAGCATGTATATTCTGCTCATGGTGGATGGGGGAGAAACTAGAGCGCCTAGAATTATTTGAGAGGTGGGGGGTGGGAGAGGGGAATATGCTTTAAAGCTATAGCATGTATGCAGTCTAAGTCTTGATGGTCACATTTCTATGCAACAATAAACCAGGTTTTCTGGTTTATAGTGAATGAGCAGGACACTGGTACACATTGCCTTATCACAGCTCCCCTTGGCACAAGCAGGAAGAACCAGAATGTACTGACTTCATTAAGTCTATAGCTATAGTGGTTTGTTGCTTCCTAATAAGCCACAATCAGCAATCGAACAACAAACTATGGCTTCAGGTTCACTGGTGATAATGGCCTGTTAGGGAGCAACAAACTACAATTTCTGGTTTGCATAGAATGGGAAGTCAGGGTAGCCTGGTTTCTATGTTGCTCAAATCAGAGGAGGAGAAATTACTTCTGATGAAATAATCTGATGAAAATCTTTCTGATGTGTGAGCATAACTCAGCTCCCTTGAAAATGTACTCAGGACTGTAGCCTTTGTCAGAACCAAGGCTTATGCAAATAGGTCCTACTTCTATTTCCATCTACTGTAAAAAGGCGGGGGCAGGATGGATGGACAAAGCCTAGTGTGTATGAGAGAGAGCACTTGTGTGTACCTGAAGCTTGCTTTTGGCCAAGTTCAGATGATCATTTCTTTGGGGGGGGGGATTTTAATTTCTTTTTGTCTTGTTCTATTTTGATGTGCTTATTTGTTGGTCTTAAATTGTATTTTTATGCTGTCTGTTAATCAGTTTCATTCATACCTGGCCCTGAGATCTTTTGATTAAGGGGGTTAACAAACAGTTTAAATAAATAAATATTTTGGCTTATTTAGCTGAGATATGCACAAGCCTTTTACCTGTGTATGCAGTCTCTTTGCTCAGTCCCTTTGTGCAAGCTGTGATTAAGAAGCCTCTACAGTAGTTTTAACCCAATTCCCCCTTTTTGGTCAAACCAGGAGATTATGGTTACCAGGTTTGGAAGTAGTCAGAGCATTAAACCAATTTCAACCTGTGATTCAATATCCTGGCTTGTTCTGAAACTGGTAACCATAGTTTCCCAGTTTGAAAGAAACAGGAAAATATGGATAAGTAGCGACTTCCTTGTTTGGTTGCTGTGAGTTGCAAAGGGAGGAACAAGGAATTTATGTGCATGGAAGAGGAGAAGGTCTATACATATCACAGGTTAATAAAATAAGAAATTATTATACAAATGCACCATTCTAGCCCAGAAGAGAGTTTAACTTACCATCAGTAAAGAGTGAAAACTCAACCATCCCACTCCTCTCTTCCTTCCCAAGAATTTTGTTGTGAAACACACCTTATTCAATCAAACTAAACAATTATTTACAAATCAGTTCCTTATCTTCAGACCAGGTCTGCACCTTGAATGCACAACTTTTCTCTCAGTAATCTAATTTTCTTTCTTTCTGGGACAATAGAAGGAGATTTTGCAAGTAGAAGAGAAATAACAATGTTTGCATTTCTTGTCCACCCTACAAATACCCCACGAAAATCACCAGCATTTAAGTACTACAATATTGATTATATGTATCTATGGCTGCAATCCTAGGAGCAAGCCTCATTGTAAAACAGTGGAATATACTTCTGATATACATGCATAGGATTGAACTGTAAATATGAACAATCATATGGATATAGTAAATCTATGGCTAAGTTTCATTTTTGTTCAGTAGTTGATTATTATTTTTTAAAATCATTAAATAAAACAAAGTACTCAGGTAATGGTTTGTAGCTGATATATCAGTAGTTAGATCTCTTGCTAAGCTACCCCTAATATTAACAGGTTCATTATAAAATCCTGTCCACAGTCAAGCTCTACATTCAAGTCAGCATTGGGCTTGTTGAACTAAAACTCAATTGTTGAGTAGTATGGGATAGAAATGTAAATAAATATATACAGGCTTCCTTAACCACTTATAGGTAACACACAAACATTTTTAGCTCTAGACATTAAGCTTACACGTATGTCTGTTCACAGGCTAAGGCATTTATAAAATCACACGTTGCAATCTCTCTTAATCTTTGATGTGTTTTCTTTATATTATTATTGTTAACAAATACAAGTTTTTTATCTCTTCTCCCCAGGAAATAAGGTCTCCTTCTATTAATGATTAAAAACACAAAGGCCTAACAAAAAATCAAAAATGAAATATTTATTACCGCATTTTGTGACTTAACACCTTTTTCTTTAAAACATAACGTCACAGTCCTCATACAAGTATTTTAATGTAAATTTTGACAAAGCTTAAAGGTAACAGCATTTTTTTTCTAGTGAGGAACACGTGCTGAGAAAGGAAGAATTCATGGACATACAATACCAATTCCACAGCAGATCTGATACTAGCAAAAACATTCTTTTTTTTTCAATTGAGGTAAACACATAGAATATCTAACATGAAACAATTAATAGACCGAACTCTGTACGAAGTTTGTTACAGTATTCTCTTGCTTTTTCCCAAGCTCTGAGTTCATGGTAATGTTCTAGGTTTGGTGCAAAGACCATTAATATCTTCTTTTGTTGAGGAAAGCTGCCCAACCTTCCGATTTGTCTTGTCCCAAGCCAAGGGCTCAGAACTACTAGAAGAAGGCTCCTGCTCTGTCCTTTTAAATTTTCACCGGCAAGCTCTTTGAAAAAAAAGAGTCCAAAAATATCTTGGGCTTATGAAGCACAAACTATAAAAGATCTGTTTGAAACTAAAGGACACATTTATGAAGGAACAAAACCAGGGGATGACAAGGCCTTCTTGGAACTGTCTTCTGAGTGACGAGAGACCCAGCAAGACTTTAACTTCATCTCCAGGGTAATTCTTTTCTCACTGGCCAAAACAGGTCTGAAATATACTTTCGTCTTTCATGGATAGTGACTTCACTGCTGAACCAAAACAGTCATTCTTTTGGGAACAACACACATAGTGTGGAAAACAAGGATATTTTTTTTCTCCTTCTAAAACTATTTGAGGCAACATAACGGAGTGATCAACAGAAATATACAAGTTAACTTAGTTCCTATGTTTATATACTACAGTAGTTATAACTCTTGGAGTCTTTTTTCCCCCCAGAGGATCTTTACATGGACAATAGATTGTTTTCAGTGAGCCCATGATTTCACATTTGTGTTCTTGTTTCCATTGGTCCTCTGTTGTTGATGAAAAATGACAAAAGTAAAAAATAATCACAGCTGTCTGGAATTGTGTATTAAGTGTCAACATCTGGTCAAAGTTCAAAAGTCTTAAAATAGTTTTTTTTTCTTCCCTTGAGTTTCCTTATACTATTGGGCATGAATGTCCATAAGCTGTCCACCGACATTGGGGTCTACAGTATTTAACATGGTGGGGCTCTGTGCTGACATGGTCATTCCAGGATGGGTAGGGGGTCCTCCGTGCATCATCATGGCTGGGTGATGGGGGTGGCTTGGCAAATATGAATGGATAGGGGGTCCATGTCTTAATTGAGTAGGGTGTGGGGTCATCTGGGGAGGAGTGTAACTTGACTGTGTCATACTCATACCCATAGGACCACCCTGAGATATGTAGTCCCCTGGTATGCCTTGCAAACCTAGACAGAAAGGGAAACGAATTAGGTCAGATTCCTGAACATTTTTCCAGTTTCACCCTCCTAAAAAGAACTGAAAAAACAACAGACACTGCAAATACTCCGTCTAAATTTAGCTGTAGTTTCTTGCCAATGTTTACAGACTTTCAGATTCTAGTTTGCATTTGATCTGAACATTCAGTGGGATAATGCACATAGCTAAACTAAATATTGAGCACAACCAAGTGTCATCAAATGTAAGAATATTTTAAAAATACTAGTAACTGGATTTCTATCATAAATCTGATGTGGATGCATTCTGTAAGCAAAAACCTGTCA